>NW_025938348.1:0-505 GCF_000764305.2 Hyalella azteca | reverse complement strand
TATGATTAGAAAGAACCTAGAGACTAGGTTCTGACTAGAAAGAACCTAGAGACTAGGTTCTGATTAGAAAGAAGCTATAGACTAGGTTCTGATTAGAAAGAACCTATAGATTAGGTTCTGATTAGAAATAACCTATAGACTAGGTTCTGACTAGAAAGAAACTATGGACTAGGTTCTAATTAGAAAGAACCTATAGACTAGGTCTGATTAGAAAGAACCTATGGACTAGGTTCTGATTAGAAAGAACCTATGGACTAGGTTCTGATTAGAAAGAACCTATAGACTAGGTTCTGATTAGAAAGAACCCATGGACTAGGTTCTGATTAGAAAGAACCCATGGACTAGGTTCTGATTAGAAAGAACCCATGGACTAGGTTCTATTAGAAAGAACCTAGAGACTAGGTCTGATTAGAAAGAACCTATGGACTAGGTTCTGATTAGAAAGAATCCATGGACTAGGTTCTGATTAGAAAGAATCCATGGAATAGGTTCTGATTAGAAAGAA
>NW_025938347.1:0-1667 GCF_000764305.2 Hyalella azteca | reverse complement strand
AGAGAAGGGAAATGTAAGGTATCCTACCTACATAATAACTTAACCCCACAACTTAGACCTACAGTCAGACACCGCGAGCTCAACGGTGGGGCGCTCAGGAACAATCCTCCTAGGAACGCGAAGAATAGAACTCGAGCTTAAATGAATGATTGCAGGTCGCAAGTCTGCCTGATTAAGAAACCATTAACTGGAGCGCCATTTGAGCCTCATCCAATAGGAAGACTTATTCCGTGACAACATGAATAATTCAGAGCATTTCCCGTGGTGTGTGGAGAATTCCCAGGCCTAGTGAAGTGCACCTATTCTTCTTCAGCTCATTGTTATTTAGCAAGCATATTCATCAGAAACAACTGCTGATAACGGGCATAACTAAATAAACCTTTTATGACCGATAACGATTTATATTTTCGAATGATCTATCAATGGTGCAATGAAGTACAAATCCAGAATAAAAAATAGTGCGTTTGAAATGATAATCAATTTGCACTAAATACAAGAGGTTTTCCAAACTTATTCATATAGGCAGTGATGTTTAACTTTTGTTTCGATGGATGATTGTTTATATAGAAGTTATCCCTCGAATAATGCGGAACAATGATGTAATCAGTAAACATGTATAGTCATCAAATGGTTATTGCATATGTCTAATATAAAATGTTAAAGTTGCAACGTTTAGTAATTAATTGAAATTGTCTTTCAATCATAGATATTCTTCCGGAGGTTTTATAGGGAGACCTATAAAAATAAATAAGAAGTTAGGAAGTATTATTTTCATCGATGTTCGTGGATGGATATAATTTCTCCTTACTTATTTTTTCTAATTCTCAAAAGCTCAAAGAAGAATTCAAGAATTGAATTCTTAAAAGAATTCAATTCTTGATTTCTCAGTTCTCTTTGTAAACAATTTTTTATATTGCCATAGGCAAGGTGCCTGGCTATATAAATCGATAAGCATTTCAGTGGCATCTCTGCTCCTCTCTCGGTCGTGTGACATGGTCAAACAAAAAGCAAAGAGGCAGGCAATGCGTCTATTGGAGCGTCAGCCCAACCCACAACCTAGTGGAACGGCAGTCGCAGCGACACTGCCGCTTGCCCGTCAGTCGTCACGCAAGTCTAGCCAAAGATTGAACAGCGCTTGACTCCCCGTCACTCCAGTCTCGATGGTCCGGACTGCCTCAGTCCGGACTGAAAAAGCCAGTTTTTCAATCGTCAGTCTCCCAGAGTCTCATAGTGTAAACGGGCCTTTAACTTGTCACATTTGCCGTTTCATCTTTTAAATTCCGAAGAAAAAGGAACTCTTAGATCTTTCACAATGTAAGACAGTCTCGTGTTGAATCGAATTGTTGAATTGGTAACTGATAGAATTATTGTTCACGAAATATACGATATGTCATGTAACGCAAGCCTTCATTTAACTCATGCAATGAAAATTTCTGCTAGATGACATCACCACTTCTGAAGTTGAAGAAACCTGTACACAATGACAGTGAAATGTTCAGTATAACAACCTGCAATACTGTCATGAGAAATGATGTGATGGAAATACATTTGTGACGTTATTTTATAAATTATGGTGGGAAAATAAATAAATGATAAAATATGCCATAACAGTGAAATCCTATTTGGAAACACCTTTTGTTTTGTATTATGAATAAAGTAATAATGTT
>NW_025938346.1:0-577 GCF_000764305.2 Hyalella azteca | reverse complement strand
TTGAGGTCACGGACGGACGGACGGACGGACGGACATGACGAGCACAATAGCGCCTTATTTCCATAAATGAGAAAATGCGCTAACAAGTGCACATATCATATTGGCTCTAATAATATGAAACAATAACGTCGTCATATATTTAGTTGATATTTTGGAAATTTTCAAGTTACAAAGCTGGATCGATTTTGAATTTATGAGCCACTATTCCAAAAATTTCACTCTAAAACTTTCAAAGGTATAAAATCACAACAAGAAAAAAAAGTGGCAATAACTGTAAATATACCGACGGCTATTTCTTGATAAAACGAATATTTTGAGATGTAACAATAATAAGGTCAGTGAAGTTCTAGTAACACGGAAACTCCTAAGAAAATATGAGATAACAATAATAATAAATTCATGTAAGTTCTAGTAACACGGAAACTCTCAAGAAAATAAAAGAAATAAGAAAATCAAGAAAATAAAAGAAATAAGAAAATCAAGAAAAGAAAGGGACCTGAAGGGCGAAGAGGATGAGCACGATGAGCCCCAGCCATGAGTGCAGGGAGTAGAAGTTGGGGATTGGGGCGGGGTTGCC
>NW_025938345.1:0-1410 GCF_000764305.2 Hyalella azteca | reverse complement strand
CCAAGTTTATTCAGGTTAAATTATTGTGCGGCAAGTTGCTCATCCATCAGTGCGGGACTCGCGCGGTCACTCGCATTATGCGGCGCTGTTGAGCGAGCAACTCAATGGCCGTCACTGCAGCGTCATCGGTCGGAATCGTTTCTTTTTTTCATCGATGACATCTTAACTAAATAAAATGAAGGTTTCAGGATAAATGGATTTATTTTAGAGGGAATTATTGCGAATTGTTATAATATGACGTTCACATAATTTACTTTCTATTGATCGATTTATTATTGCTGTGTTTTCCCAGTTTTCGTTGTTTTGTGCCTATCTTATCTTGTCATTCACAGTCACATTTGTCGTTTCATCATTTTTCAATTTTAAAGAACAAAGAACTCGCAGAGCTTTCACAATTGAAGACAGACTCGTGTTGAATCGTGTTGTTGAATTGGTAACTGATAGAATTATTGTTCACTGATATACGATATGTCACGTAACGCAAGCAAGCCTTTATTTATCTCGTGTGATGAAAACTTCTGCTAGATGACATCACCACTTCTGAAGTTGAAGAAACCCATACTGAATAACAGTGAAATATCATATATATAACAATCAATAAATATCGTCATACAACATCCTGTAATACTGTCATGAGAAATGATGTGATGAAAATACATTGGTGACGTTATTTTATAAATTATGGTAAGAAAATAAATACATTAAAGATAAAATATGCCTTAACAGTGAAATCCTATTTGGAAACACCTTATGTTATGTATTATGAATAAAGTAATAATGTTGAAGTTACCGTAGTGGCATAGACATATTTTTCTTTCTTATTTTGGAATGTATCATACAGAAAATATGTTTGAGGATAAACTTAAAAAACTTTTATACATGTACCAGTTAATGAAATATTTTCAAAGATATGTAAATATAATATTGTCAAGATGCAATTAGTTTGTGTAATTGACTTCCATGTGAATACGTTCAAGTGCATACGTCTCGTATACACGTTTGAAATGCGTGTGCTATGCGTGATCTTGAGACGTAGCCATGATACACTTTAGTCTTGGTCCCGTGAATGAAATGAATGATGGCGCTGAAAGTTCCTCAGGCATCATTTCGAGGAGGGGTGAGGGCAGAAGAGGATTGAATGAATGGGGAAGCAACTTCATCATAATAAACTTACAATCCCCTCTTCACCGAAATATAAATCAAATTGCCTTGTAGACCTTCATTGAAACACGAATTACTTGCGGTACTGTCAGCCTACCAAATTACTTCTACATATTCTGATATGAGCCCGGTACGACTGAAATAGAAGGTAAATTTGAAATTTATTGTCATGAACTAAGATCAGAAAATAATGATGGTTCCGGTGTTAGATACACCTTGGCCTGTTCACTCGCCTGGGCTGCTTCAAGG
>NW_025938344.1:0-548 GCF_000764305.2 Hyalella azteca | reverse complement strand
CTTCAAAGACCACTACTCTGCAGTGAGGTAGTATCCTTCAAAGACCACCACTCTGCAGCGAGGTAGTATCCTTCAAAGACCACCACTCTGCAGCGAGGTAGTATCCTTCAAAGACCACTACTCTGCAGCGAGGTAGTATCCTTCAAAGACCACTACTCTGCAGCGAGGTAGTATACTTCAAAGACCACTACTTAGGAGTACGTGTCCGTTGTCAATCTGGCGTCTCATTATAACCACAATAATTATATTATATGATTAGATCACATGTAATTTGGACGTTATATTCACTTGACTTGATAGACATGGATGGAAAGGTACATGACATGAGTCAGCATCTGGAAGACAACACGTGTGCTCTGACATATTCTTCAAAGACCACTGCTCTGCAGCAATTGGTTTTCGTCATCAAAGACCACAAGACAGCCGAAGAAAGACTATACTGCTCTATCTTATTCTGATGTATGCAGACAACGCTCAGAAATGCGCCCGAACAACTATGGGATCCCAACATGAAGGATATAACCCGATAAATTACCGAAGATGAGCTT
>NW_025938343.1:0-25554 GCF_000764305.2 Hyalella azteca | reverse complement strand
TGTATTAGTAAGCGCTCTAGAGGGAACATTAGCCTATGAAGTGCCTGTATCAATGGCGTCGCTAGTTACAGCCCCAGCTAAAGGCTGGTATAGTCAAAATGCAGCGAAGTCTGAGAGCGAGGTTTTCGCGACCATCGTGTAAAATTCTTGATTTGCCCGAAGCTCGGCCAGTCGCTACCCTCGAGCTTGTACTCTTTGTAATATGATATCCTAGCCAGCCCCTTTATCGCGGCAACTGGTCGCTCTCAGGTGGCCGAGGAATGGCCAACGGTCGGCTAAAACTAATTGGACTAGGCCGACCGCTGGCCACGTAATATTCTTCGCCCCCTCATTGAGTTCGCCTTCACCATGCAACCCGTCGTGAACTGACAGTTCAGTAATTTACGACGTATCATTCCCCTCATACCTTCCACAACGCCTGCATTTGAGCAGTTAGTATTCGGGATTTTCCCTCTGCGTATCAGCAGGCTTGATCATAACTATTTTTTGGTAGATAATATAAACAACAAGGAGGCTGATCAAGGAATGTCGAGTATTCCATTCAATAGAGAATAAAAATTACAACCCGTTTACATCTCGAAAAAAGTGTAAAAGTTGCAGACTTGATGAACAATAATATTCAAAGTTTCTTGATATTTCTCTTCATAATAACTCTTTTAATACAAAGTTTACATATTTTTTGTTCCTGGCCAATGTTTATAAATAAATAGATGGGTAAACATGGAATAATCCATATCGCCATCTCATTTACGAGTGGAGTAAAGTCCAGCCTAATTTGTGAAGAAATTCCTATAGGAAAGAGCCGAGCCTGTTCGTAGCCTTGCGGTTCGCAATCAGAGCCTTAATGGCTCTAACTCATCGCAGTAAGTTCTACACACAGCCTCACCTATACTCACGTTGCCCCGAATCTCCGCCCAAATCAAACCTGACTGAACCAAACTAACCTCATTGGCAGCGTCAAGGTGGAGAGGCGGGGGTAAAGAGTAGGTTGGGCCAGATGCGTTCCATCCTGCAGAGTTGGATATGATTAAGAGGTGGCTGCGAATTTATGGCGTTATTGCTTAATAATTTAATTTCAATTAAATGCCCTGAAATTGATTTTTTATATTTAAAAATTTGAAGCGTAGAAGTGATCTGGATAACGGTGTTCCAGGGAAGTGCGCAGCTTCTGGCTCTGAGGTTGAGTGTAGCTGTTTATGCTGAGGCTGGGCGTAGGTTCAGAGGATAGTTGCTGAGGCTGGGAGTAGGTTCAGATGATGGTTGCTGAGGCTAGGAGTAGGTTCAGATGATGGTTGCTGAGGCTGGTCGTAGGTTCAGAGGATAGTTGCTGAGGCTGGGAGTAGGTTCAGAGGATGGTTGCTGAGGCTAGGAGTAGGTTCAGATGATGGTTGCTGAGGCTGGTCGTAGGTTCAGAGGATAGTTGCTGAGGCTGGGCGTAGGTTCAGAGGATGGTTGCTGAGGCTGGGCGTAGGTTCAGAGGATNTGGTTGCTGAGGCTGGGCGTAGGTTCAGAGGATGGTTGCTGAGGCTGGGCGTAGGTTCAGAGGATGGTTGCTGAGGCTGGGCGTAGGTTCAGAGGATGGTTGCTGAGGCTGGGCGTAGGTTCAGAGGATGGTTGCTGAGGCTGGGCGTAGGTTCAGAGGATGGTTGCTGAGGCTGGGCGTAGGTTCAGAGGATGGTTGCTGAGGCTGGGCGTAGGTTCAGAGGATGGTTGCTGAGGCTGGGCGTAGGTTCAGAGGATGGTTGCTGAGGCTGGGCGTAGGTTCAGAGGATGGTTGCTGAGGCTGGGCGTAGGTTCAGAGGATAGTTGCTGAGGCTGGGCGTAGGTTCAGAGGATGGTTGCTGAGGCTGGGCGTAGTTTTAGAGGATATTTGATGAGTATAGTTGGTAGCTCACGGCTGTGGCATGGAAGTTAATTTGTAGCCCAAAATTGTTACTGTTTCTGCGAAATATTGGCTTACAACTCATAATTACATAAATAAAAAGAAACATGTTTTAGCAAGGGCGGTAGGTGGTTAAGTTATAATGCAGGCAATAAATCTATGAGAAATAACGGGTTATATGAGTCGCCATGGTCGATAACGGGTTTTCATATAACTCAGGGCAGGGTTGCCAGATGGTTTTTTCGGGCAAATTCCGCGATTTACTTTTTAGGGCATTTTCTCATTTATGGAACAAATGCACTATTGTGCTCGCTATGTCCGTCTGTCTGTCTGTCTGTCCGTCCGTCCGTCCATGTGACCACGTTTTCGTCGACGAGAAAATGCGCTCTCTGTCACTCACTGCAGTGAGTACTGAGTTATATTTTTTCAATTGCGATGGCAGACTAAAATTTATGATAGGAATACTTCCTAATTACATTTTATAAACTGCAAATAAAAAAATTAGTGGAAGTTTCACATTGGAACCTGCAAATATACTAGTACTTATTGAGTTATAGGTCTTTTTAGCGCATTTTCTCATTTATGGAAAAAATGCACTATTGTGCTCGCCATGTCTGTCTGTCTGTCTGTCCGTCTGTCCGTCCGTCCGTGACCTCAAGTTTTCGTCGACGAGAAAATGCGCTCTCTGTCACTCACTGCAGTGAGTACTGAGTTATATTTTTTGTTCTCGGACTTGGCCGTTTTTAAGCCACCTTGCAACCCTAATTCCGGAATAGTAGTGAAGTTTAACATTACGGGCTCTAATTGCGACATGGGCAATGAAAGATTTATTTTTGTAATTGTGTCGTTAATAATTTAGTATCCAATCTCTACAAATTCTTCGAAAATTCGTATCAATTTTGAGCAATTCCATATAACTGCTCTATCATCACTTATAGTGATTTCCATGAAGATATAAAATAAATTACTATGACAAATACAGGGGTTGGACAAAATAAGTGGAACACTACACTTTTCAGTACCTTTTCTTTAAAATCCTCCTCTGTCCAAAATATTCATCAAAGTTTCAATATCTTGGTATGCATAAATAATTAATATATGTTGTTTCACTATTACAGGTATATGTCACAATCTATTCTAGATTTAATTTATTTAAAAAGTAGGTAAGATGCGTGACTAAAATGATTTCGAAAAAGGGCAAATTGTTGGTGCTCGCATGATCGACAGGAGCTTCGATCACCAGAGTCGCTGAGGTTTTCGGTTTTTCGAGAGCTACTGTATCAAGGACGATAACGCAATTCGAAAAAACAGGGCAAAACATTTAATAACCGCACTAAATGTGGTCAACCCTCAAAGCTATCTGATAAAGATCAAAGAACATCAAACCGCATTATGAAAAAAATAGGCGATCTACGGCTACAAAGGTGCGTGCAGAGTTAAATCAGCATCTCAGCAATGAAGTTTCTATCAAAACCGTTCGTCGTGAGCTTCATAAGGGTGGATACCATGGAAGAGCCGCTATCAGGAAACCTCTCCTTTCTTCTGGAAACATTCAGTAGCGGATGCTGTGGTGCTATAGGACCACAAAACCTGGTCTCCAAACCAGTGGAGGCGAGTAATATTCTCAGACGAGTCCTCCTCCTAAGAGTCAGACGAGTCAGACGCGTCCTCAGTCCTCAGTAAAAGTTTACATTTCAACTTTCCAGTTCAACAGAAATCAAACTTAATCTCGTCAGTCTTCTGCCAATCATGCATATGTTTTCTTCATTTTTGACATGATGTTAGCTAGATTGAACTTGAAAATATATACTATTTAGAAACCACGGCCACAGATGGAATGACGGCGGAAATTTTATCCATAACTAAACTATTATCACTGCACGACGGTCAGGCGTTACAATACTCAGATGTGTCATTATAATGAAAGTCCAGCACACAGGAATGATGGCTTATTTATTAAATTTAGGAATTAAGGTCACCTAATTTATATATTTCGAAGGAACTTCTATAGTCTGAGATGGCATCAAGTAAAAAGTGAATATTGACAATACAAATGCTTGCATTGGAACGGCATTTAATGACATTTTCGAAGTTATTTTTTTTCAACCTGATCATTTTAACTGGAAGCCGTACTTCCATCTGGGGAAGCGGTGGTTCCAGCACAACTAAAATGACAAAATTTATAATAATATCGATGATAATTGTCTTGAAAATGACTCAGCGAAGTCTGCCCGTGATTAACGTTTTTTCCCGAAAAAAAAAATCTCTGGTGGAACCAAAATATATGACAATTCCTTCGTACATGAACTGTTTAAGGGGAGTTCATTAGATAGCCTCTGTCCTCCGCCCTATAGGGCCTTCCAGGCAAAAAATATGTTTTGAAGTGCTAGGCGTAACGAAATACCTCTAACCAATGTAAATGATGAATGATTAATGCTTTGATAATCAAATTAGTGACTTTGTATCTCGACACTTTGCAATTTAACGAAAGCTTGTCTGTCAATTCACATGCGATCAGAATTTGTCAGTGAATTCAAGTCCCTCCTCAAGTAGATATATTTTTAAATTATTCATGGAGGAGACTATTCTAACTGTAGGATATGCTCTCGTGAGTCCCGTTCACTTTAATATGAAATTTTATATCACACTCGAGCCACAAAGCCCCAGAAACGAACCAGCTATTCACAAGATAACTAATTTTCTCTCTTATCTTGCAATTCCTCAGTAGCAAGATAACCTATCACATTTAATTTTAAATATTTATAAGTTGTTAGTGACATCATTAAGAAAAATATATTAATATCTAATTACATGAAGCTCACACAATTATTGATAATAAATCAAGCAATAAAAAGCCCATTGAGAATTCCATGGCATTAAATGAAGCGACCCATTAAATCTTTATAAGAAATAGAAGCAGCCACTTTAAAATCAGAAATATCGCAATTGAAAATGGTATAACCATGCAATTAACCTTTATATACAAGTCAGGAAAATATTTTAAATCCAATAATATTTAAATCTATTCTGAAAAACGAATCAAGTGTCTTCGATATATCTTGAGTTTGCTAATGTATATGCTCAAAATATTATATATTTATATTGTCTCTCAGGTCACATTCAACAAACATAAAATATACCACTACGATAAAACTTCTTTTTTGTCTTCATATATGAGATTTTATAATGAAATTATAAACTATATCCATGTTGCCTCTGTGAGCATATCCATGTTGTGCCTTAAAAAGTTGCGAGTCTGGATTAAAATATATGACACATTTATACCGTCAGGATATTGGAATAAAATAGTTGAGCATGAAATTTCTGCAAAATCTCAGACTTTAGTAGTAGTGTTCAGTATTCTCGGATAGGTTGCGACTACGTAAGTTTCAATTACTTGAAGTAAATTAGTCGCTACTGAATATAATTTTGAACGCCTGATCGAAAGGCCTTACTTTCTTGAGTGACGGCGAAAGCTGTTGAGTGCTCATACCTGAGGAGGCTGCCTGTGTATGCAAATCAGCGACACAAATGAGTTTCGAGGCGCGTGTCATTCATTATCTTCAAACTCTATTTTTAATAGATTCATAATCTATTAAACATATAATTCACGCGCATCCTCTTATCCATAATGCTATTCCTACCAGAGTTGGGGGTTAACCCTTTACTGCCATGCCGGCACACGCGTCCTCTTATCCATAATGCTATTCCTTCATTTGCTTTAAACTTATCAATCAATAAGCATTCATTTGCTTTAAACTTATCAATCAATAAGCATTCATTTGCTTTAAACTTATCAATCAACAAGCATTCCGATTATATTAGCAGTTGCTCCTGTGAGAGTCATCTCCAGGCTGCAGTCTTCCTGACCTCTCTTCCAGCATGAGAAGAAAGATGGAACCGGAGGCCGAAGCTTTGTGTTCGACATCGAAATTTGTAAACTAAGTAGTTCTTTTTACTCATCTCTAATTGCATAGCACTAAAGCTTACATGAGTAAATACCGATGCGCGAATCATTGTACGGCCGTTAATACATTGGTCGTCTCTTTCTTTTATTTAGCTTCCAGTTGCATTCTATCACTTTCTTCTGTTGTACTTTCGAAGTGAATTTTAGATCATTTATTAAGTTCTTAGCTATTTATGTGCGTCTCACTTGCGCTGATTTGGGACGAGTTCTATTCAGTGTTACGGTGACGATTATCTCATAGCGATACTCGTAGACCATTTTGTTTCTGCTCTGGTCATCAGAATTTTATTGAATTATTTTCACTTGTAATTCAGAATTGATTTCACTTGTAATTAGGAATTTTAATTTTGGACTTAAAACATCATTTTAAATAGTAATAGTAACACTGGGCACTGGGGATAACATTATTCTACCGATATTTATGTAAAATACGACCTATTTTCTACCATTAATCATGAGGCATCTATCAATTTACACCATGTTTACCCAGCACGAAAGGACATTTGTCATAAAAAGGAAGACGGCATGAGATGGTGTTCGTTATAATATCACTGTAATAAATTACAATTAGTATTAACTTCAAATATTATAAATTTCAGTCTCAGCCATGAATAAATATTATACCCTATTAATTTCGTTCTTTATTATGCCTTTTGTAAAAACCTGATTGTATAGTACGAACCTGCTAAAGAAAAAGCTATATATATACAAAAACGTTTTTTTCCGGTGCTTTTTCTAACAGTGTAATTCATCATTAAAGCTAAAATGTCTGTTACTTTGCTAGCATTTGCATTAGCAATACTAGAGAACGATGACTATAAATAATAACATTATTTCAATAACATGAGTTTGAAAATCACTTTGCAAGTAAAAATTACTCCACGCTCAGTGATGGGAGGGATTTAACGAGATCTTTAATGAGACAAGCGAAATGATTAATGACTACAGATCAATAACGCGGCTCATGCACTTAATTCTTGATTAGACCTGCCAACACAGGATATTGAATATTTAGATATTATTATTACAGATGTGATTATTTAATCCCATATCATTCAAGTGTCTAACCAAAATTTAAACTTCTATAACTTTACTATTAACGTTAGTGATTTCTTATTGATGTATCTATATTTTGCCAATGATTCGAACAATGATTCAATATTTATAAGCAGGAATTTAAAAGCAAAGATAATGCCACAAAAATTCACCATATCTTTATACGAGAAAACGTTTCGGAGTCCAGCTCCATCGTCAGTTCCTAATACAAAATTCTGTTCAGAAAAAGTTCAGTCCTATATATAGAAGCACAAATACAATCAATTAGTAAAGTAAAATGCACTGTAAGGTTTCAAAACTTGAAATAAATAAATAAAACATGAAATTAACGCTAGTAAACGGCCTATCTATTTACTATTTCAAGAGGAAAGGAGCTAAAAGCGGCATTCAGACTAGGCTTCTGTTTGAATATATACAGGGATTCTAAAATTCGTAGATCAGTAAAACCGGATGCGGAAGCTAGAATTTTGAAATCACTATCAGATACAGAGGTGTTGCACTGCTCGGCATGAACACGTACAGCAGAATGAGGTGGATGTGAAGTAGGTTCTCCGTTCTATAACCCCTGCCCTTGCGAAGGTGGCCGAAGGTGGCACAGAGACGGCACACTCGTCTCTGTGCCGCCTTAGCTGGCATCTACATATATAGCGGCACAGAGAAGAGTTCAAGTGTACTGGGACGATGGAGAGAGCGAATTTCTAGCGTTGGTACCGTGTAACAATTCATGGTGCTTTTGGCGTGGTAGAATGCATGGTGTCGGTGACGTGGAAGAATGCATGGTTTTGGTGACGTAGAATGCATGATGCTTTCGACGTGGAACAATGCATGGTGTTGGTGATATGGAAGAATGCATGGTGCCTTTTGCGTGGTATAATGCATGGTGATGGTGACGTAGTAGAATGCATGGTGTTAGTGACGTGGAAGAATGTATGATGCTTTTAGCGTGGTAGAATGCATGATGTTGGTGACGTGGAAGAATGCACGTTGCTTTTGGAGTGGTAGAATGCATGGTGATGGTGACGTTGAAGAACGCATGGCGTTATTAACGTGCAGCAATGCATGGTATTGGTGACATAGAAGAATGCATCTTTTGGCGTGGTAGAATGCATGGTGGTGGTGACGTGGATGAATGCATGGTGTAGGTGACGTGGATGAATGCATGGTGCATTTGGCGTAGTAGAATGCATGATGTTGGTGATGTGGAAGAATGTATGGTGCTGGTGACATGGTGGAATGCATGGTGCTGGTGACATGGGAGAATGTTCGATTTGGTTAATGTGAGAGCATGTATCACACCGGTGAATGCTAGAAAATAGTGAGCGCTTGCTACTGAGGGACAATGGTGCTCACTTTAGAAGTGATTTTCCCCCATTGTATTGTAGCTAAAGATCAACTTAATTCATGTAAATTCGTTTCGAAGTGGAAAGATTTTCAGGTTCCGAAAGATTTTTATTGTTTTCAAATTACATTATTGTGCCAATGATCGCATTTTATCTTGTTTCTTTCCCATCACCTTCGCTGAACAGAAACGGAAACGGGTAACGTGGGTAATCGAGAGCGCCCTCCCTGCCCCCCCCCCACAGAGGGGGCGTTTTTTTAGTCACTTGTTAGGTTCAGCCGAGCCTCTTTGGAAGGCATCAGACGCTTACACGCGCGCCTCAAACCCGATCGCCCCAAGCTAGGCAGATATTTCACAAGATTCTGTTTCGGCGCTTATTTCGCTTCGGAACCTTTAGCGGACATAGAGCCGCTAATTTACGCGCTAGGCGAGCTTGGGGCGTCCTTGTGCCAGCGGCTGACGGGAATAAAAACTTTGATAGGGTACCAGTATTATAACACTCATGTAATACCACTCCGTATCAAGATAAGTTCTCTAGACAAATGGTGTCTTACTATCCCTCACGCACTTGGTCAATGAATCCTGTCTTCGGGTTCAAGTAGAAATATATAATCAGTCGGGTGGGGCTTAATATTGCCGCCTGATGCATCCGCCAGGTTCAGAATATGAACCTGGTAGAAAATGTAGAAATACACAATCGGATGAACCGATGGAAAAAGAATTCAGTTTACTGATAATAATGTCTTATTGTAATGTGATTACTTTATGAACGGCGAATGAATTTGGCCTCTGGTAATGGTGAGTTGTGTAAATCTCAAATGTGGCACAAGAATCAATTGCCAAGCGTCTTGGTGAATAGTTTCTGCAGATATCTCGAACATTCGTGAAACTCGTGGCACGACGATTAACTAAAAGAATAATGACAGAAATTAAGACATTAATGTGTGCGATATCAGTAATTGATGCTTAGA
Source organism: Hyalella azteca (assembly GCF_000764305.2). NCBI lineage: Eukaryota > Metazoa > Arthropoda > Malacostraca > Amphipoda > Hyalellidae > Hyalella > Hyalella azteca. The sequence goes on along the minus strand of NW_025938343.1, from coordinate 16,339 downwards.
AAAAGATTTGGAATTTTATTGTCGATGCTCAAACTTATTTCATCTAAAATTAAGTGATATTAAGCCGTAAAAATTAATTCGTTTTGCATTTAGAAAGGAAGCTATTGAACGAATTCAATAATAAGTTGGGCTGTCGTCCATTTAGTCGCAGCAGATTTTCTCCTGCACCTTCAAGCATTAACGGCCACGACCGTTTCGAATTAAGATCGATCAGTAACACCATTCCGGCAGTGAACGTTGCCATTGACGTGACAGCCGTCTTCATCTGTGGAAGTGCCGCTCTCCATTTATTTCAATAGTAATTATTGTTCACTTTTAAAATGAAAAGAATGCGTTTTCAGTGTTGTCAGCAAGCATGAAACCAAGCCTTTGATGATTAATATGCAATTTTGCTCAAATAAAACAAATTCTAGGATATGATGTCAGCGAAGATGAAAAACTAATTCAAAACTAATTGCAGAATCTTACGGTGTTGTAAGTAAACACGATACAAATCGAATTCAAACAATTCCGTCTGGCAGATAATTTTGTAATCGCTGAACTAATGAATACCTGCGGAACCTGGTCCACGGCTCAGTCATAAATGTGCTATAAACTCAGCTCACGCCATAGTACCTATTAGTCACTCCTTTATTCACCTGCAATTATACAGGTACTAAAACTAGGTATTAAGCAGCGTAAATCAAGTTCAAAACTTCAATTTTATTCAGGAAAATATTTAGGCATTAGTCCATACATCTTATTTTTTTAATTACATCTTATTTTCTTAATTTTAAGGCAGGCCGAATTGAAGTAGTCATCGATGATAATTACCGTATTATGCCTTTAAATACAATGTGAAACTACCGTCAAGTATTGCAGACACTTTGTGATAAGGGATCAAGTTTAGTGACTATACGTGTGCTTGCCTGATGACTAATGTATCGGTAACTGAAGGAAAAAATTTCTCCATTGTAATACTCAAGTTTGAGCACCAGAACAGGTTCCTCCTCATAGCATTTTTCTTTCGTCGCGTCCAATAGAAATTCCAGTAAACACGATTTATATACAATAAATGTCCACCGTTGCATGACACTAAATTAGAAGAAATAAATCTAAATTGTATTTCCAAGTAGCAGGCACCGTGATAAATCATGGTTCTTCGATGAAGGCTCCATGCATATTATTAGTGTTTTACTGAGCCCGGCGCCGTGCGGGTGATTTACTTCACCGGTAATTGGATGGCTGCTACAATTATGAGCATATGAATCAATTATGTACAGATGGCATTCTTCTAGTAAACGTTTTATTTTTATTTCTCTTGTTAGTGTCTTGCTCTGTATACAGTGAAAACGTCGCCTTTCTCGAGACAGTACAAACGTCGCCTTGCTCGAGAGAGTACAAACGTCGCCTTGCTCGAGTCAGTACAAACGTTGCCTTGTTCGAGACAGTACAAACGTCGCCTTGCTCGAGAGAGTACAAAAGGCGCCTTGTTCGAGACAGTACAAACGTCGCCTTGTTCGAGACAGTACAAACGTCGCCTGGTTCGAGAGAGTACAAACGTCGCCTTGCTCGAGACACTACAAACGTCGCCTTGTTCGAGACAGTACAAACGTTGCCTTGCTCGAGACAGTACAAACGTCGCCTTGCTCGAGACACTACAAACGTCGCCTTGTTCGAGACAGTACAAACGTCACTCATCTTGAGACAGAACAAACGTCGCCTTGTTTGAGACAGTACAAACGTCACTCTGCTCGAGACAGAACAAACGTCGCCTTGCTTCGAGACAGTACAAACGTCATTTGTTCAAGACAGTACAAACGTCGCCTTGCTCGACAGAACAAAAATCACCTTTCTTGAGTCAGTACAAACAACGCCTTGCTCGAGACGTAAATAACATTGCCATGATCGAGACAGAATTCACGTCGCCTTACTCAAGGCAAAACAAACGTCACCATGCTCGAGGCAAAACAAACTTCGCCTTGCTCGAGGCAATGCTAAAAGTCGTCTCGCTCGAGGCAGTGCCGAACGTAGTTTGAGTGAGCGCCTAAATCGTGCAAATCTCATTCGTTTTTGCCAGCTGCTTATAATAACGAATTCGACGAGCACCAGGCCTTAACTAGTTTATATCTAGATATAATAATCTTGATTTTGGCGTCCGTTCTGAGTAGTGGATAACATGACGCTTGTTAATTAGCTTAAATAATTGAGTGCCCAACTGCACTTATATTTCGTGGAAATTGAGCAGCTTTGTATGACTAATCTCAGTATATCATGAGTACAATTTATGAGTACAGAAAGTCGAAAGATATGTTGTACCGTTGTAATTGACATTGTCATCAAACTTTCAAACGATCGACCAGCTGGTCGGCTTCAGTCGCAAGCTAACGGTGAATGAGAGAGGTGAATGCAAGAGAAGATGTGTTGAATTTCTTGTACTTTTATACACTTTTAATTTATCCTGTTCACCTAAAGCATGCGAGTAAGGCACAATATACCTGTAGTAAATTTATTTGGACTCTTAGATTAGACTGTTAAAATGACAAGCTGAAGTAGGAAATACGAGTAAATGGTATTAAATGGGGGTTTCTAAGTTAAGTTGGTTTTGAGATTTTTTTTCTTCTATTATTATACTTTTATTATATAAGCAATCTCTTTAATTTCGTCAGGTTGGGTCCGCAGTGGTCTGTAACGGCACGTGAATAGGTTCTCGCATTAATAGGTTTCGGCAAAATAGTACAAAGAGAGGGTTGTAATGAAATACTGATACATTTCATGTTAAATTGAAAAATTCAAGTTCACATCCTACGTTAACAAAAATCTCTAGTACATGAAAAATGTAATTTGAACACATTCAAAATTGAGAACCTATCAGTTTACATCACAAAAATCTCTCTATTTACCAGAACGTTCATAAATTGCAGTTCCGTTTCATCGTCCGTTGCAAACTACCGTATAATACACGCACACTTTACAGCCGTAGCGTACCGCATATGCAGCGACCGTACCGCAGCGTATATGCTTATGCAGCGACCGTACCGCAGCTGTAGCCGCACATTTGCAGCCGTATTCCAAGTGGTCGTACTGCCGCTGTTGCCGCGCGTCCTCGCGATCGCTGTTCTTCATAACCGTCGTGTCTTGCTAATATTGATGCCTCACGGCCAGTCTGGCCGTAGGTTGTTTTACAAAGACCGTACTTCAGAGTAGTGGCGTAGTCTTCATCGTCGATGATGTTACTTCGGGCTCAATGCGGTGCTTCGGCGGTTGAAGATGACTGTAACCGTACCGCTTCTTCTTGATGGAAATCGTGACCGAATCGTACTGATGATCGTACCGATGATAACTCCCGGTATAGAATTCGAAAACTTGGATCTTCTGATGGCGGCGTTATAATCGTGGTACAACTCGTGGCCCTCTCGCATTGTCTCACGGCTGAGTCGCAGCCGTAGTGTTGATGTTGATTTTCTTGACGTGCTTACAGAAATCGTAGCTGTCACGATGGGTCTAGATACCTTTCGACCGTCAATGTTCGAAAACTGCAACACCACCGGCCTCACGGCCGTGGTCCGCTGACTGCAGACCGTACGTGCGTGAGGGTCACCTCCGTAGAACCAACAACAACCCTTGGCGCCAATTTTGAGATCTTTATATACGCTAGAGTCGCGCACAGTTAAGCCTATTCACTCGAAGTGACGGCGCATTCCTCGAATGGAATGTCCCTCGCGCTGAGCTGGCAACGTTCAATGTCAACTAAACTCCTTCCCGCGCTCTCGAAACAACCGCGCCTTACACACTTGCTCTATCGCTTCGACCCGCATTCTTAACATCTACCCATAATACATGTTCAATATTACCTACTTTATTCAAATGAAAGAGCAAGTGCTTATATGCTGGTGTTAAATTAAAAAAATACCGGCAGTGATGCACGGGTCTACGCGCACCTCTTAATGATGTTTGAACTATATTCTATTTCAGAATAAGTAGCAATTAGAACAAGATGGTAATAGCCTCGACCAGCTTCAGGCTGGTCACAGGGTTGTCGTCAGCGTTGTCTCTGCTGAGCTTCGTGAGCGACGGCCTAGACTATTTTACTAATTTAATTTTCTTAATAAAACTAATATATTAATATAATAAGATTATACCATAATTAATAGAATTTATCTATAGAATATTCAACGAAATTTTACATTCTTGAATTCAAGATATGTAATGAATTTAATAGAATTGCCAACTAATTATTTCGACCAACAGTTCCGTCATCAGTTCAGGTAAAATTACTGCACTAATCATTATTGTCTTTTTTATTAGTGCAGTAATTTTACTTCTTCATTATTTACTTCATTTTAATTTCTTCATTATTGTCTTTTTTTGACGAGAACAATCAATGAATCATTATTTTAAAAACAAGATGCTACTTATTGTTACAGCCTGATAACAATTCCCTTCATACCCTACATATACAGCTATTTAAAAGGGTTACTTGCCCAAATTATTATTTAAAGTCATCTTTCAACTGAAATTCTCAGGTTCAGAAAAGTATTTGTTTACTCAGGCCTTACGAGTTAGGTAAACGTTCTATGATTCATCGCTGAAACTGTATCGGTTATCCAATTAAATTGTAATTTAAAAATCGTTAAAGTGAAAATTTTTGGCTTACTCATGCGACTACCGGGCTTATCAGATGTTTTACATACATAATTATCGTAGTTTTCGCAGTTTCGCTACTTACCGTCTAGCTGAGGACTGAGGGTTTGATAAATATTATTCATTAAATTTTGAAGTAGCTTCAATTTTATTCATGACTCAATTTCTGTGATATAATTATAACTAATTTCATTTTCACTGCACAGGGCTTAGAATAAATGTTTTCTTAAGAGCTGTGATGTATTTCAGCTGATTTTGCTATACTTCTACTTTCCTTTCAAACTTGATTGCCGGGCAAGCAACAATTTACGAATTATATCTCTTTCAGCGTTAAGAAAATTATGCTTCTAAAATTACTATAGACCTCCAGTTAAATGAGCATTAGCGCTTTCTTCAGTGCTTTTCTCATCTTTTGACGGAAAATTATTTTTTTTGTATTGTTTATTACCTAGGAAGCACTTCAAGTGCGTTGTGAATTTGAGACCCTGAACGCCTTGGGGACACCGTACATGTTGGGTATGGTGGCCCCAATGTGCGTTGGGTATATTATTCGAATGGGGTCTGTTGGTTCCTATATGTGTTTATGTTATGTGTGTCAATAGAGTGTCGATAGAGTGTCCTTGTTGTTTTACTCTTCAATTTTCTCAAATTAATTACCAGGGTCATCAAAAGATCATGGGTGCAATAGTTAGACATTGAGCGGCCCAATTAAACTGTCTAGAAGTATTAAGATCACTTGACTGCTTAAATCTCAAGTTTATCAAGAATTTAAAAGCAAAGAAAATAGGCAGAAATTTCACACTTTCTTAACAAGGAAAACGTTTCGGAGTCCATGCAGCTCCATCATCAGTTTAAAACCTAAAACACAGGTACAAACAATTAGTAAACAAATTCACATTGGAGCATAAATCGTCAAATGAAAACACATAAGAATGAAGTAAATATGGGCAGACAAACCTATCTATTTATAAGTTCGAGGGGATATGAACTTTAGGCGGCATTTAATCTAGGCTTTTGTTTAAAAATATAAAGGGACTCTAAAATTCGATGGTCGGAAACACCGGTCGTAGAGGCTAAAATTCAAAAATCTCTATCGGACACCGGCACGTTGCCCTGCTCGGCATGAACGCGTACTGCTGAATGAGGGGGATGAGCAAGAAGCAGGTTTCCTGTTCTAAACCCCTTCCTTTATGCTCCGCCAGCCTAGTATAAAAGTTGCGAGTCGGTATAAAAATCGGTATATCTGCGTATGTCGGTATAAAAATATACCACATGCGCAGATGCGCATAGCGCACAACTATATTGATAAACTAGGGACGATCGCATAGAACAGGGAGTTTAGCTTTATAGTTGAAAAAAATAACTGATTAATTATTCACCAGCAATACATGAAGATTTATATTTGGGAGGTATTTAGAGAACAAAACTTTCAACTCTTTAGCCATAGACTGCGAAGCGGGACGAAAGTAAGGAAATGAACAATAAAACGCATTCTTGATTTCTCTGCCTCAAGTGTTTCTCTTTTTCTATCTGCTTTTTATCGCTTCAACAGGTTGCTCCCTGCCGCTTCGTTGTGGACCCAGCGGTGGTCGGGAGCGTGTCGACGCCAGTTTCGGCCGCGTACGTCATGGCCAACAACTACGCCGGCAACTCTACCCTCCTGGAAATCCCTACGCCTTTCTTGAATTGGGAGTGAGTAAAAAACTTTGAATGCATTATATTTATCGACAGTAGATTTCAGTTTAAACGATGATCTTACTTAATTTCTATAAATTTTCGTGGACTGCGTTGTTCCCACTAGAGTCTCTTTTCAAGAGTCAATATTATGCGTAAAGAAGTTGATGAAAAATTATTAGTTTTCTACAAGCACAAAAACTACTAGTACACATAATTAGCAACTTCTTATAGCCGTTAGAAAAAAAAACAGATTGTTTTCTGAAGATCAAAATACTTAATTTCTGGACGAGCGTCATTATATATTTGACTAGTAAATTTTGAGCGCTCATTTATGCACTTCCTTGAGAGCCGTTATTACTAAGCCTATATTCTAGTCTATACTTGAAGCAGATAGAAAACTGTCATTTTTAGTTTTGGGGGGCGGGAGTGAAGGTTGCATGCAGGGGACAAAAACGATTGTTGTGGTGACGGTTGACGGAAGCGAAGGTTAAGGAGACCTGGTCACCTGAGTGATGGTTGCTGGGACAAAAACGATGGTTGTGGTTGCGACAGGGAAGGTTGCAGGGACTAAAGCAATGATTGTGGGGATGAGCGGAGGTTACGGGCCCAAGTGCGGTGGTTATGGGGGAGAGGAGCAGTGGATATGGAGACAGGAGCGAAGGTTGCGGTGACCATGGAAAGCACTGGTTGTGGGATAGGGGCGTTGGTTGTGATGACGGGAGCGATGACTGTGATAATGGAAGCAATGATATTCACCACGGGAGCGATGGTTGTGATGACGTGAGCGATGTTTCGATCAAAGTAGCTGAGTTGACCTCTGAAAGTGGACCTAAATTTTATTTTATCATCTTCTAGAGCTGAACGTTGCTTGGCCCAAAAGTGTCAATTCGGCTCCATTCCCATTTACTTTTTGACCAGACAGAAGCTACCTACTATAAAAACGATTTATTTGAACCGAATCTTAAAAAACTTGGCCTTCCTGTGATTATGTTTAAAAAGTAGTCGTGTTGCTACTATATCTTTTTCTCTTTTGAGGAACTTTCGAGGAACCTCTTTTGAGGAACTACGGCTTTCGGCCGGAGTGGTTTCAATGGCACCTAAGGTTCTCTATCCAGCAATAATGAATTAGTACAGGAGGGTAATAACGACACATCGAAAGATTCAACTCTACATATAGCATAGAAATCAGACACAGACCTAAGTACAGAAATTGGACAGAGTTATTGTTAATAGCTTTGTATAACACAGACAACGACTGGCCCCCTCTTTGAAAAAATACCCGCTTCTACGAAAATGAAAGAACTGCCTGACGCAAGTTCCCCAACCGGTATATCACCGGGTTTGGGACACGGATACTGAGGGCTGGTCGACTTCGTCGCTACTTGTTCCCCCGTATTTATTGTTAATCGACGATCTCGCACGATCTTCGTGAATCCTTGTTTTGGCGCCCTCGATGGTATTTCTTGACGCGGCTGGGCTGGTGTTGAATCTCGGTCTTCGGTGGAGTCAATCACGGGACTCTAGATCCGTAAAACGGCTGAAGTCGGAATGATGCTGGAGCGTTGGACTGTCGAGTAGCTCCTCGACAAAGTCGTCCGCGGTGGTAGTTTCTGAAATTTTAACTAATGTGCATACATATGTTTGCGGGTGTTTTCGGAATCCTGTCCTCAATCTAATGCAATAAAACAATTGATAGCAATTCTCGTTGTTCGACACTTTCGTTATGCTTTCTTTGGCAGTTGTGCCTAGCATACCAGCGCTACACTGACCGCCAACTTGGTCCACGCCCGACTCGCCTCTGACCGCGCGACCACTCGTTTGGCTTGCTGGCTCGGGACTGACTCTTGACGCACTCCTAGCTACTAGCTACTTGCAGTGGGTGCAAAAAGTATCTGACACAAAATAAAAACATTATTTAAGTAAAGCTTATTCAAGAAAAAATATAAACAAACATTATTCTAATGTAAATTTACATGGAAAATACAAATATCATATCAAAACAACAAATCATTAAATTTTGACTTGATAATTGCATTTTGTAAAAATCAAGGTTCAAAAAGTATACAACACATAGTAAACAAATTTACTCATTGCTTCATCATGTGACATTTAGCAGCCACAACTGCTTCAAACAGATTGAAACACTTGATTAGATTAAGATTAACACATATATGCTAATAGGATTTTAGCCAACTCTCCCTTTCATATTTTGTTCAATTTGATAAGATTTCTTGGATCTCCTTCCTGTACCTTCAATTTCAATTCTCACCACAGATTTTCAATCGGATTGAGGTCAAGTGATTGGCTTGGCCATTCCAATAACTCAATGTCCCTCTCCTGAAACCATACACGAGTTGCCCTAGCCGTATGCTTAGGGTCATTGTCTTGTTAGAATATTCAACCTCGAGGAAGGTTTTCGGCTGACTTCACGAGACCTCTCTCAAGTATGCCCAATACATTTCAGAATTCATTCTTTGTTCTATGATTTCCAATTCCCCTGGGCCAGCAGTAGAGAAACAACTCCAAAGCATTATGCTGCCACCTCCAAACTTCACGGTTGGGACTAGAGTTCTTCTGTCTCCAAACACGACTGACACAGTTCCGTACAAGCAACTCAGTTTTAGTCTCATCTGACCATAATATTTTATTCCAAAAGCTTGAAGGTTTACTCACGTGTTCTTGAGCAAAGTTCAGGCGGTTCTTTGCGTGAATTTTCTTCAAGAGAGGGGTTTTTCTTGGTGACCGAGAGTGGCATCCTCTCTCTCGAACTGTACTAATTGTATTCTTGCAAACATTTGTCCCACTTGATTGCAAGTCTTTTTGCAGTTCAGAGCGTGTCAGTCGAGGATTACTCTGTACTTTTGGAATTGAACTTCTACCTGCTCTGCGGTTAAAAATTTTTGTTGGACTCCCTGAACGAGGTAGACTACTCGAAAGATGGAATGGTATAGGTCAAACAGCTCCGAACATGCAGTATCACCAACTGTCGAAATTGATATATTTACTATAGATGAAATTTTTCTAAATCCCAAACCATCTCTGTGTAGCTGAATAATTGATTTTCTAGCTGATTCAGACAATTTTGCAGTTCAAGGCATTGTTGAAGAGCATATAATTTAGGCCACCTTCTAATGACGATGCCAAGTAATGAATGACTGCAGTTAGAAAGATGTCTATGACGTTCTTTTGCATTCTAGAATATTCCAACGTTTTCTGATTCTAGAATATACCCCCGAACAGAATAGATGAGAAATTATTGGGGAATCAATTTTTTTACGATGTGTTGGTTACTATTTGAACCTTGACTTTTACAAAATTGCAATTATCAAGTTAACATTTGATGATATTGTATTTCCCATGTAAATTTATATTAGAATAGTGTTTGTTTATGTTATTTTGTTAAATAAGCTTTAATTAAATGAATTTTTTCCTTTGTGTCATATACATCTAGCCCACTTATATGCCTCGCAACCTGGAAGGTAGCGTCGCTTTGCTTTTACCAAAAACAATCCCAGAGTTTTCCCCCATGGGACAAAAAATGCCACGGCCCTCAATCTCGCTATTCGTATTCTCCCCCTAAATTACACCCTAATTAACATTAGTAATTCTTATTCTTTAATCACATGAGTACTTGAATTTAAAAGCAAAGAAAACACCAATAAATTCACCATATCGATATTGAAAACGTTTCGGAGTCTAGTTCCATCATTAGTTCGAAAAACTAAAAATGAATAAAATCATATTATTATATCAAAATTCTGTGACAGACATAAAACCTATACAAGACCTAACATTAATATATCGAAAAAAAGGACTCGATTGGAACAACTTAGTCCTAGGGTTCACGAAAAATACCTTCCTTTTAAATTCCTTGTGAAATTACGATATTAGCAGATTGATAATATAAGTACTTATGAGTACTTGAGTTATAATTGTTAGCACACGCGTGTTCTGTTCGACCACCTGCGTTGCTAGTGCGGTGCTCCATTTGAGACGGGGAATTGAGAAGCTCGACAGTCACCCTCGATAAACTTTCAATATTTGTCAGCTGACTCTGCACAGTTAGTGGCCAGTCTTAGAAGGATTAAATGAACAAATTTTTATTCAGCTCCTGTAAAAACTAAGACTTCAGAACCAACTCCATAGCTCTAACGCTCTTCAGCTCTAACCAACATATATCCACAGTTTCCTTATGAATATAGCTTTTGGTAAGCAACGGTCTTATATACCGCGTTCTCAAGCTTGGTGAAGATATATCAGTTTCGAATTACTTCGCCACTCATCATTCAGTTTTTAAGAACGTATTTAAGCGATTTAAAGAAGATTTTCAAGGAGTCATTCCTACAGCAAAGGTTCGCATTTAAATATTAATCAATTGAAAACCAAAATAGTTACATACAACGAACATTAGTAGTGGCATATAATGAATGTTAAAATATCATGCATAAGAAAGCGTTTTGCAAAATTTGTAAAGTTATGTGAAATAGCCTCAAAACCATCCATAAGCACCTATGCCATACCAACCTTTTTATTTTGGTTATTAATATAAACTAGAGAAAAAGTCATTACAGTGGGACATGATGACTCTGGGACACTTAACTTACTTTATAAATTAATGAGTAATATTTAACCGCAGTTTATTATAGTACAGTCACACAAATTAGTGCATTGGTCGCCTCGGCGGAGAGATGTGTTGTACCCTTTATTACATAAAATATTTTACTTGTTCCATTGTCTGCCATGTTTCATTTATGCCTGATTTTAAATTCTTGTCCCAGACAAGTTCATCGTAAACCAAATATTCCAGTGAGATCCTGAGGAAATTTATGTGAATTAACCAACATTTTTTGTTCCATGTCAGGCAGGCGACTCTGAAGTGCAACGAACTCAACATGGGGCTCGTCTCGTATCCGCTGACCAACAGGGTATTTACTTATTTGTAAAATATTGATATTATTTGAATGGAGAAAAAGCGCAGACGTAAAAAGTCAATGCCGAATGAGTTCAACTGATTCTTTACATATTCAGTTCCCAAATCAAACTATGATTACATTTGTCTTGATGCAGTAGAGACCAACTTATAAGATTAAGTTGGAGCTATTTTCTGGAATGCCTTCAAGTGTCTAAAGTAAAAGTAAAGCAGGAATGGGGCTGGCTGCATATGAGGGTAAGCTAAGCGTAGCAGATCTTGTGTAAGGCAGTTGTGTCCGCTTTATTTAGGAGATTTCAAAACATCTAGTAAAGATGCCAAGGTTGTAGTTAGGCGCTAATACGCTCGATATGACAACTATACCGTGACTCGGCTCATTACCTGCCGTGCCGACCCCGATTTGTGAAACGGTTTTCAATAAGTTGATGAGAATCATTTCATTTTTACGTAGGATTACTGAAATTTCACAGGATAACTCGGGCAGCTGCATGCATATTAACTTCAGTTTATTATATATTTTCAGTTATTTAACTTTGTTAAAATATTGTATTTTAAAATATTGTATTCAGTTTGGTTAAAAAGAATGCCATTTTATTCAGAATTTCTTTGAAGTTTATAGCTCTTCCTATTTATACTGAGCTGAGTAGTACTTATACTGAGTATAGGTTAAAGCAGCTGCGAGTGAAGGTTGAAGCAGTTGCGAGTATTTAATTGCTATGGCTGTTGCGAGCATAAGTTATAAGTATAAGACAGCTGCAGGTATTGGTCAAATAAGCTGCAGGCATAGGTAAGGGCAGCAGCTATGTGTTGAAGCAGTAGAGAGTATTTGTATTAATTTCTCTTGATTGCTCAAATTGTTAATTTAGCAATAATTCAAAAGCAAAGATAATAGTACAAGATCCCACCGTATCTTTCTTGAAGGAAGCGTTTCGGAGTCCACCTCAGTCGTCAGTTCAATATCCTAGAATACAAGTAAAATCACTTAATACACTATAATTTATATTGCATTTTTAAAAATCTCAATTCAAAATGGGAAACAAATCAATATGAAATAACCACTAGCGGTAAGGACAATCTTTTTATAATTTCGAAAGGATAGAAAGTGATGGTGGAATATAAACTAGGCTTCTGCTTGAAAATGCACATGCATGCAGGGATCCTAAAATTCACAGGTAAGAAGCACCGGATGTAGAAGTTGAAGTTCTTGAATTACTACTGGATACCGGGACGTTGCACTGCTCGGCATGAACGCGTACAGTAGAATGAGGCAGATGTGCAAGAAGGTTTCAGTTCTATTATTTCTCCTTTAATGCTTCATCAGTATATTATGAAAATTTGGTGACGTCATACCGACATATGATGATGCGCACTGCGCACAAGTGTATTTATAAACTATATATAGGGGGGTTCGCAGAGAACTGGGTTAGTATCTTCATTAAAGAGAGAGCCGCTTCAAAATTATTAACCAACTTTCGAATGGTCTTTAGTAATTCCTTGACATAGTCTCAGATTTGGGGCCTTAGTAAGGACATGAACAATAAACTATTCGTTCCTAATTTCACATTCGATTACAACTTCTGAGTTAATTCTGAGCTGCGAGATATAGGTTAAGGCAGCGTTGAGCAGGTATAGGCATCTGCGAGCATATGTTCAGGCAGCATCAAGCATATGTTCAGGCAGCAGCAAGCATATGTTCAGACAGCAGCAAGCATATGTTCAGGCAGCAGCAAGCATATGTTCAGGCAGCTGCAAGCATATGTTCAGGCAGCAGCAAGCATATGTTCAGACAGCAGCAAGCATATGTTCAGGCAGCAGCAAGCATATAGGTTACTGCTGCGCGACAAAGGTAGCGCTGTTGCTAGTAAAGTAACGCCGATGGGAGTGAATGGTTACGCTATAGAGAATAATAAGTTACACAGTTTCTCGTTACTCAGCTAGCCTGCGAGCTGTGTGGGAGCGTCTGATTACAGTTAATGGAAGAGTTACAGTCCACACGTGTGAGCTGAAATCGCAGGCTGTCATATGGCTTCAGTTCTTTGTATCACCAGGATACACCAACTCGGCCCCTATGATCGTATGGGCAGCGATTGAAGGATTAATAAAATAATAAATGGAAACTATAATGATGAACAAAACATTAAATACAAAATAAGTACCATTTATTTTCCTAGCTCTTCTCCCAACTTTGGGTCTTTTCTGGAAATACATGGAGAAACGCAAATTAAGGACTTGAATTAATCTAAACCTTGCAAAGAATACAACGCAAACTTGAAAAAAGGCCAATATAAATAATACTATTATAATAGAACATGGGAGCACCACTGAATCGAGACGAAATAGCAGAAAATTAACTGGCTAAATAACAACACGCACCTCCGCGGTGGATCACAGAAAAACGAGTAAACACGTAGCGTGTCTCCACGGTTCACGTATGGGGTAACACTAAACCTAAATGAAAAATACCCGTAACCTTACATTTAAAATATGTATTGCACGGTGTTCCCTAACGCATTAAATCATTTTTATATGTCGCCTACAATTCATGTTTGGATTAATGAAAACTGGCGGCACTGCTGGTCTACGAACATTTGTTACGCTCCTTTTTTCCAGTTTTTTCATAGCTCGACAATATGAGTATGTTCAAAATTAGCATGGCTCAGCGAAAGTGCATTCATTCGGTCCATAAGGCTACTATTGGATACCTGGAAAGATGAAGCTTTATGATGATGGCAGGCTACTGTTGGATTACTATTACGATGGTAGCAGACTGCTGGTGCACGGTTTAGAACATTGGTTCCAAAGTGGGCGATATCGCCTCCCTGGGGGCGTTGGAAAGATCATGAGGCCGGTGAGGAAGAAAGGGGCAGTATATGGGAGCGGTAGTCCGCGAAGTCGAAGTCAGAAGTTTGTACGTTTGTTTGACGATTTTTACACAACAAATGCCGAACATGACTCGGACTCCAATAAATTTTCACGAGCTAAAAATCACCGCTTGGTAGTTAGGAATTTATGTTCAAAATTTCGTTCGAATAGGTTCAGTAGTTTGGAATAAATTCTCTGATCACTGCAAATTTCGGCCCATATCGCCATAAAACTCCCGAATGAAGGTGAAATTTAAAAATTTTTCACAAGCTAAACATCACCGTTAAGTCCAAATGAATACGTGTTCCAAGTTTCATAGAGCTGCATTCATTAGTTTGGGAGATATTCCTTGGTCACAGACTTTGGATATTGGCCGTGAGACCGACCACAAGTCCGGCCGTAAATTTGTCCGAGTCGTCTTGAATTTCTAGTGCTGAAACAGTTAAAACTGTAAAAAATATATTGGTTTACTAAATGGGGTTCCATTTGTGAAATACACATTTGTGTTTATCCTTTCTCTTTTAAAATTGCAGCGTACTAAATATCAAGAAAGAGGCGTTTCTTCTTATATGTGACTGTCGGAGGGGGGGGGGAGCTAGAGGTTCAGTGGGGAGCCAAAGCTGCCTCCAGCCTTAAAAAATTTGGGAACCACTGCTTTAGAATGACATTCGATACAGTCATAATGGAGTAAACGTTGATAATTTCCACAATAAAGAAATTTTAGTACGAGAGAAACCTAGGTATATGACATCAGGTTTAACGCCACATCAGGCCTACACTTCAGAGCCGACATCACTATGTTATGTTATGTTATGTTATATAGCTTTCATTCATTTCAACTTTTGGAATTTGTTTGGTCTCATTGCAAGTAATTAATTCGAATTTACAGAACCAAAGAAATAAAAAACATTCTAATTTCACTCACCGATCCCGTTCTTTAATCACTCGAGATTTCACCAATGAAAATTTTTCTGATCAGGGTGATGTCACGACACGATTGTGGATATGCGCTGGAATCGCGCTTATCCCATGTCTTTCCAGCTCCAGACTTCAAACAAGATACTAAGCAGAAACCTTTTAGAAAGTAACATTTCAATGATAAGTTTTCAGCAATGAAAATAAAGCAAGAAAAAGCAGGTCCGTGCACAATGTATTGATCTAGCTGCCACTGCCTGGAATATTAAAGCTGATTAAAATGAATATGTACCGTATGTCTGTTGATTAAACGCAAACTGATAACATGTCGAATATAGATTGAGAAGCATGTCGTAGATTATTTTGCATTTACGTAGGAAAACATGGAAAATAGCATACGGTCGAATATGCAGGTCTATCATTTGGGTGACCCTTTATTGATATTGGAAAGACTATATAGCATCTCTGATCGCCCAGGGAGTCAAACTGAACGCGTTAAGACAGTGAGAGATTTCGCGACTAAGTTGCGCTCATCAGATTTTGGTCGCATGGAAAATATTTTTAAAACTTGTTTTCACGTCATTTCTTTCCAGGACCGTGCCATTTTGACGATCAGGAAACTGGAATGGTTCTACGTGGACCTGAAACGGCAGACTGACGGCACCTACGCTTCAAGCAACCAAGCCATGGTCCTGCCCAGCAACTATGGATTCCAGTGGTACCCTGGCAACCCAGGCATGGGAAACGAAGTGTGTATGGGAATGGGAGGCACTCCGTTGGTGACTTTCGACCATCCCTGTACCGCCTCTCAAGACGGACAATACACACTGTTTTGCATGGTGTGACGAGTAACTGCTACAGAGAGTAGACGTTAAAATTAATGATGGAGTCGAGATAACAGCGTTCACTTGGTTAACCCAAGATTTGCCGTGTCGGGTAAACGATTAATTTGTTGAAGATTAGTGCAAATGTTTCCAGGAGTCACATGATATCTTGACCCCAGCCCGAAATTTTTATTACGAACACTTCCAATCGTTGCACAGAAACAACGAATTTCGCTGCAATCGTCTTTTATTATTTGTCTTCAGAATGCAACTGTTAAGCAACTATTCTACGTGACGGTTTACTGCAGCATATAATCAGTACCTTAATACCTATCCTATCGCAGTGACTCATTTGTATCTCTTTAATTGATACATTTTAAAATTCAATTGCTTGTGTATTTTCAGGATTGCACCTCGATAAAACTGGATTTATTCATGTACAATTTCTTGTATAACGAGTCAAAATTTCACTCGCCCTGTTATATTATATACTCGTATTATCCCACTC
>NW_025938342.1:0-26821 GCF_000764305.2 Hyalella azteca | reverse complement strand
CCGATTGAGCAGTTTTGAGGTAAAATAAAAGAGTAATGGAGGTACATAAAGAAGAAAGTTTATTTTCCTCGAGGTTAGCATAACATACCATTTAGAATACTTATGTTTTGAAAACAATATCTAGAAGATGGGGGCCGTTAGCTGCAACACACTGTTGGAGTCGTTCTCAGAGGAGGGAGTAACTGCAACAGTGAATTCTTATCGCTATGCTGCTATGTTGCAAAATTTCTTGCAGCCCATGATGGAGAACATTGTTGAAAATGAAGCATTGGGAGATGTGTGGTTCCAGCAGGATGGGGCTACAGCTCACACAGCCCAAATGTCACTCAATGTTTTGAAATGCATGGTTCCCGGAGGTCTGGTGTCTCTTGAGGGGTGATTTACAGTGGCCTGCAAGGTCACCTGATTTGAGCACTTGCGATTTCTTTCTTTGGGGACATCTAAAAGAAAGGGGTTCAGAAGTTGCCCTCACACCCTACCACTGCTAAGGAAACAGATTATTGCAGCAGAGGTTATGGCCATACCTCGCGATATGTGTAAACTGAACGTGCTGTAGAAAACTTCCAAGAACGACTCCAACAGTGTGATGTAGCTAACAAGCCCCATCTTCCTGATATTGTTTTCAAAACATAAGTATTTTAAATGGTTTGTTATGCTAATCTTGAGGAAGATGAACTTTCTTCTTTATGTACCTCCATTACTCTTTTATTTTGCCTCAAAACTGTTCAATCAGTTCTGCCCCACCCTGTATAAGCTAGCTAACACATTTAAATTGTATGTTGTAATCAATATATAACAAATAGTCAAATAGTTAAAGACTACATATAGCCTTATAAGAACTGCAGCTAGCTAAGCTGCTAGCTACATGCAATGTATTGCACACTTGATGCCTCTGTACCAAAAACATTCAATTATTGTAACCTAATACACACTAAAAGCAACAAGTTTATATACCAATTTGTCATTCATAGTACATTTATACTAAACCATGGATAACAATACCTCAATATAAATTAAAGACTGCCACTCAATATAGTTAAATATATGAAAAAATAAAAAAAATCGAAAAAATCAAAAAATCATGATTTTTTGTATAAAAAAATCAAGTGATTTAATTACATGATTTAATCATTTTGATTTAATCATTGCCAACCCTGATGTTTCCCCCAGCCAATCTTGCACATAGTTCTGCAGCTCACTAATGGGAGTAGACATCTCTATTTTCTATGTTTCTTTGATGCAATTTAAAATAGTGCACTAAATTCCTCTAATTTAAAATGCTGACAAGTTATAATGAGGTTTGAGCAAAAGATAAAAATTTTGACCAAAATACTCTGGACATGTACTACAAAATAATATATTCATTTAAAAACTATTTTTGATAAACTGTAGGGTAGTAGAGGACCATTTGTGAGGTAAGACAGGACAACTTGTGTGGTAAGACAGGACCACTTGTGTGGTAAAACTGGATCATTTAGTGGTCCCGTCTTACCCCATGTCCGGTCCTTTTTTACCCCATTTTGGAATACATGTCAGGCAGTGATGGTAGCAGATAGGAATGCCTAGCATGTCTAAAAAGTTGCCTATTACTTGAAGTTACCTGCCTACATCCACAAACCTGGCCAAAAAAAAATTTTTGTCATTAGACAGAGCTTATTTCCTAAACAGGGTTAACTAATTTGTGACCCTTCTTTACATAGGTTTTCTTTAAAAATTAGCTAGAAATTCTTTATTTGCAGAAGAGGGTTGCCACAAACACTGAAATGACAGGCAATGATTGTTCTAACATATTCTTTTGTCAAATTGAATTCAGTGCAATTAGAATGCACGCCACGGGCTGGTCCTTTCTTACCCCACGAAGGCTGCGATCCTGTCTTACCCCATTTGACTATATGACGTAGCGCTTTGACATGCTCTTACGTCTGTGTGAGCTGAATTAATATAATATAAATAATATAGCGGTTTCAGCGTTTATTAGGCCATACCGCCGTAGGCCTGTCGCCAATTCTTAACATCGCAGAACATTCGCAACATTTCGCGGTCTTGAACCCGCAACTCACTGCTACAATTCTGCTGTGCTTAAACGCCTGGCCTCCTTGCCGATTCTGACCAGAAACTGGCACAGTGCGCACAGAGCTGGGATCGAATCCGAACCTCTCTGCTCCAATCCTAGTACTCTGAACTTAACCACTGGGCCACTAAGAAACTAAGTACTCTGGAGAAATGGCAAAACGGCATTTCAGGCCCTCATCGTATTCACTTTAGCAGCTCTAGCCCATGAAGGACTGTAGGTAAGGCCATGATAGTTGCTAGTATCATAGTTAAAAACTTGCTGAATTTTTGTGGAGTTTCTTCGCTTTTAAATTTCTAGTAAAAACTTGCTTTATCGACTGATTATGATGCCATTTACTTGAAGCAAATGCAAGATGGTGAAATATGATGGTGAAAATTAGTGTGATCATATATGAGCATTCACCCGCCAATGCTTAGAGATGGAAGTTGTTGGGGGTCAGCCCCTCTAAAGGTCAACGGTCCGGCCGGTATAGTACCAGCACGTGAAGCCAAGCAAAACAAACTCCAGGAAACAAACGGAGGAAGAACCAAGCAAACATGTATTGAATATAATCAGAGGTACATGAAGGTGATAGGTGCAAAATTAGTTGGTTAGTAATGAGACAGCCCAGGGCTATGAGTGATGGGGTGAACCTAGCATGAGAACATAAATAGCCAGCAGCCCAAACTGGTTTGGACAGTAAAGAATAAATAATGATACATGGTAAATAAACTAAACTGGGCCAGAATAATGATCCATAGCATAAATCAAATCAAGAATAATGAAACCAAGGAATCAAAATGGGCCCTGGGACAGGCCTGGTCCATCAAGTGGCGTCCGCGCCAAAGAAACAAGATGGCGGTGGTCTTACTTGTGAGTAGCAGTGGGGTAGACTCAACTGGCACGTTAGGGCAGCCCTGGCATGAGTTGCTAGACAGGACTTAAGGGCATCCACGTTGGCCTCTAGTGTCAGCTTGAGTAGCTGAAGACTCATCTGCAATGTTTCTCAGTCAGCCCAAAGCTTGCCTGTCACTCGTCCAGAACTGGCATCAAACTAGCTCAGAACTTGCCGGAATGCACCCCAAAATGGCCCAGAATATGCCCTACGTTGGCCGCTCTGCAAAAGTGCAGGAACAAGAACACATAAAACCCATCCAGCAATAACACTTGAAAGTTGAAACACATAAGTACACTAGGAAAACATAAGAACAAATTGATCTACCTAATTTAATGCAAAACTGTAAAACAATTTTAAGGGATGATTGATTATATGTACAAACATTTATTGATAACATTCAATAATTAAAATTTAGGACTGAGATGCATGGCAAGAGTATTCCCTTTACTCACCTATTTAAAGAGCCAAGAAAAGCATTATCAGCAGTTCAGCAACACGTCAGTCTTGACATCAGCTCAGCATAACCAGAAAGCAGGTTCATTTAATGCAGCAGGTTAGTCAGCAAAAGGCACTAAGTCAGAAAAGCAAATCTGCCTTGGTCAATAACAACCCATGAAGAAGATGACTTGGCACAAAAATTACTTTAACTGGCTTTAGTATTCCACTGATCAGAATCAATCTAACATTCAAACACTGGGGACAAAAAAGAGAGAATTAATTGAAAACACTTAAATAAATAATTCATTTGCCTAAATGCAGCGCCTAACAAAGTGAGTCAAGTGACTATGTTTGGTCATATGCCCACTAAAGGTAAATTTCTACAGCGCTTGGTAAATATGTTTGTTAGCATTTAGTGGTTAGCGGAATTATGATTTAAGCCATGTTTTTCAGTCTAACGTACCTATAGTTCAGCACTTGATGCTTTCCCTGATTTTGACTGCAGTCCAAGCTCTTGGCATTCCCTTCGCTACAGAACATATTGCCAATGCAACGTTGCAAGCAAGATGGTCTATGTACTGACCCAGACGATAACATGTCCTTCACCAATACTAATTCTTACTGACAATTTTTTCACAAGTTTTAGGTATAGGTTTGCCACTATGCTGGTTCACAGCATCGGAGCACAACTGGCCGGAGTGCAACAGGCCCTACTGCAACAGGCCACTCCTAACGTAACCTAACCTAACCTGCACCTGTTTCGGTAGGGCCTGTTGCGCTCCGGCCAATTGTGCTCCGGTGCTGTGAAGCAGTGGCTGTGTTGTGCAAAGCTGATTTACTGTTAGCTGGAGTTACACACAGCTCATTTATCTGAGGCTATGTCTATGTGTAGATATTGCATGCTGATGGTTGGCGTTGGGCCCAGGGCCTGTTTCCGAGTCAATTTTATTACCCACGGCTGCGCTCCCCTTATCAGGCCAGTAGGGAAGTTGCATTTAATTTCCGGTCATTGGTGGACGTGGCAATTAGACCATCCGAGCTTTTGAGGTGATGCAGTTGACTGTTTGGGGATTCAAGATCAGTTCGTCACAGTACTGTCAACCGGGGCTACTCGGGACGGGCGGGGTAACTCGGGACAGTCCTCCGACATAGCGTAAAACTTTAGCAAAACTAATTGGAATATTGCAAAACTAAATATAGTGGCGTAAATGTCAACATTTTTCCTATCTATGTAGTATAAAGGAAGTTCAAAAATACTACATTCACTAGCTTTGAAAAAATTCCTGAAAAAAATGGTGAAAAATGATATTTTGAAAAGTTACTTCTACTAAGGTCTGTAGTAAAAAAAATATTCACCCTGGTGCTGGCTTGAAAACTTAATTAATGAAATTTGCCTATCTCATTCCAAAAAATATGGCAGCCATTTATGTATGGCGGGGCTACTCGGGACACCCCCTCCAGGGTAATTAGGGACACCCTTAAAAATGCATTTACAGTAGAACCTCAGGTAGCAAAAGTTCCAGTTAACAAAAAAATTGATTAACAACAAAGAATTTTGATTACATTTACCTTGCTCAGTGAAAAAAAATTCACTTATTGAAAAATTAGTGCACATTGGTCATCACAAAATTGTACATAGAATGCTATAGATAGAATTGTGCACCGGGCATTATAGAATGAAAAGTAATTGACCTAGACTATGATTTATTTCTCCAAAACATATGATGGTTGTCACTAAAACATTATTTTTTGTTTCAGGTATATTTTTCATGATCTTTTTTGTTATAGTGAAATCACTTGACTCAATTAAAATTGATTGAAATTAGAAACCATCCTGTAAGCTTACAGATACAGAAGAAATGTTACATGGCTGCTGATATGAAGCTTGCCACGGACAAGGTCGTTGTCAATGCTCAATGGCATGTCCATGGATACAGTAATATCACATTAATAATACAGTAATTAATGAATATGTAATATAATATCAATAAAGGAAAAACAAGTAAAAATCAAGGAAAATGTCATTTATTTACATCTACATCATCTACAATGAAAGAGGAGGACTTCAAAGTACTGTTAGTGATGGATGAGCGCACTCTGCAACTGCATGCTTCAAACTTTTTAAAGTTAACTTTTATTGCAAGTGTCCCGGATTACCCCATTCCCAGGGGTAAATCAGGACTGTTTTATTTTGCGTCTGTCACCTTACAAATAGCATATGGAATTTTTTTGAAGAAGCCATTGGATAGCCCTTGCAAAGAGCCATAGAATGAGCCTAAACTTGTTTCTGAAATGTTTCATGGTAAGAAGTTATTAACAAAAAGCACTCAAAACCATCCCTTTTTACCCCGTTTGACAGTATATTATATAGTACCATTTTGCTAATCATAAGTCACATGATACAATCACCTGACTGTTGTTCCTCCTCAGTGACAGACAATAAAGGAGAGCCTGGTGTTCCCTCTCAGTGACAAACAATAAATTCTACAAAAAATGTTAATTGTAAAGTTAAGGGAGAAACCAAATACAGCAAACATGACCTAGATTCATGAGAACAGCTTATAAAAATTTGCAGCACTATACCTCACCATTGTTTTCATCCAGGATTAGGTAAAGAGCATAATTGTCACACCTCCGACCATAGAAACGTATAATCATCCACTGAGCGCGAAACGACTTCGATTGACTGTTGCTACCGTGTATGACAACTTTAACATGGTCCCTGCAGGGAACTACAGTCCGGTTGCTAAGTGTCATAATTGTGTGTAAGTGTTTTTTTGTGCTGGCGTTGCCTTGGGGTGGTGGTATTGTGTCTAGTATGTTGGTGTAATATCTGTGTGGGGTTTGCACTATTTGTCTGTGTGTAGGTGGGTGGTTGCGTAGGTAGTGGCACGGGTGTTGTGTGTTGTTTATGGCTGTTGCTACCAGTATTTGCTGATACCAGTAAGATACCAGTATTTGCTGATACCAGTATTTGCTGTTGCTTCCTGTGGTATGGTATCTTTAGCCATTGAACACGTCTTCTGATTATAACTATATTATTATCCATCCATATTCATAATGATACAAAGGACTTCAATCTTCCTCTGCTATTTCAATTAAGGGGGTTGTCTGGGTCTAAAATCGAAAATCTTGGTTTTTCCATTTTATTGGCTCATTTTGTAGCTGCTGAAAAGTCGCATCTAATGCAGCAATCCGGATGCATGTGCGTGATCTAGTTTTTTTCTAGAATTTTTTAAAATATATTAAATGAACATTTTTAACAATATGTACAAAAATTTCTTCAAATTAAATCTGAATTTATTGATCACTATGCTTGTTAATTGCAAAGTGTTTGCACTCGTTTGACAGCTACAAACAAGAGGCGTTCAACAAAAACACTACCAGGGATGTACGTGCAATAGATTTGGTGCAAGGCTGTTTCGAACTTTTATAAAATGACCATTTTATATCAATATTTACAAATTTTTCATTTAAAAATACTATTTATGGATCATTATTTGCATTAATTGCAAAGTGTTTGCACTCATTTGAAAGCTACAAACAAGAGGTGTTCAACAAAGCTACTACCATGTATGTAAATGCAATAGTTTTTGCGTAATGTTGTTGTAAAGTTATGTAAAATGAATATTTTATTTACGTATGCATATATACATAAAAAGTCCCATTTATAGCTTATTATTCAAGTTAAACTGGACATGAATAAGTCTAAAGACGCGCGCTGGTACCCTGAAAGCAAATAAATGGCAATGGAAAAGCTTGGGCTACAGTATCAAGAAATTTTTCACTATATTCTTCATTTTTTTCAATGAATTTTACTTTAATTGGCTACTTTGAAAAATTTTTAAACTCCAAAAAACACATCTTAAAAATGTAATAACTCCAACAATTTTCAAGCTACAGCAATGAAAGACATACCATTCGATTCGTAAAGACCATACCTAGCCACTCAGAAGCCCTTTTTTCGAATTTGAGCATGGTTTGACTTATATATGTGGGGGAATGGGGGAAAATGTGTAAAAATTGAGAAAAAAGCACATAAAAGAAAAATGATGAGGAAAATAAAAAATCGGGCCTCTAGAGTTGCTAGATAATGTTGTTACGAATCGAATGATATGTGTCTTGACATTGTAGCGTGTGATTTGCTAAAGTTAGAAACTTTTTTAGAGTACCCCCTATTTTGACGTTTTCTATTAATTTCTCGTTTTCTTACATTTTTTCCAAAAAATTCAAACGAGCAAATTATTTTTTAATTTACAAGTTTTGTATGTGTGTGAAATTTCAGAAAGATTGGTTAATAAATGTAGAAGTTTTTCCTGGACCCAGATGATCCACTTGACCTAGAATTATCCAGGCCATTTCTTTTATTCCTTCTCTTCCTCAAGAGTGGATTCTGAGCCCTGCATTTCAGTCCTGAGTGCTGGATATCAATGAATGCTCTACTGGTGGCTTTTTAAGGTATGTGATGCAATATTGGGCAAGCTAATTGTGCTAGAGTGTTACGTGCTACTACCTTAGCTACTTTGCAAAGGCAGTGTTAGCTACAAACTTATTTTCCCAAGTTAAGTATCAGCACCTAAATTATCTAGCAAATTGAGGCCTGTTACCTCTGCTAATAATATTCATGAATTTTTATTATATTTTTCAGTGTTTGAAAAGTCTCAAACACATTATTTTAATTTGGTTTTAGAAATTCAAGGTTTTCAAAAAAACTTTTCCAACATTTTATTTATACTTGAATTTTTTCTCCACAATTTTAATTTCATTTTTCTTTCTAAAATGGGATAGATGCTAAATTTGTCTCTATCAAATTTATTTGTGCAGGTAAAACTGCCCACAGAAATGACAGCTTGCTCACAGAACATCATACTTGTACCTGGGATTGAGCTTTCTCCTCAGGAAGCCAACAGATAGAGAGAACTTGGAAAAATATCAACGGATATTAAGAGAACTTGAAAAATTTGCTTCAAATAGTAATCATCAGTAAAGGTGCTCATACACGGGGTGATTACTTGAGTCAACTACAGTTTTGCAGGCTGACAGCCTGTGCACAAGGAGAGCGTTTTCAGTACACTGCCAGCGCCAGGGCGACATTGGGAGTTGTCGAGTAAGGGTGTGCATGGTGGAGGCAAGAGAGAGAGCAACACAGTTGTGCATGCTTAGATGGCCAAAGCGGCACTGGGCACACTAGACTACTTCAAAACAACTCGAGTTTCTCTGCGTGCAATGCACCAGCTAGTTGCCTGTGAACACATCAATCTTCACAAATTTTAGTTGCATCGACTAGTCGATGCAACTATTTGCCTTGTGTATAACCACCTTAAGACCATTTTAAGTAGAAATGGCTGGAATTGGCTTAGAGTATGTATTATTTTGTTTGCTATTATTTATATTTTTTATTATTGGCTTCAAGCATATTACACAGAAAATATCATTAGTGGCTGGAATTGAGCTATCACCTGGCGAAGCTGCAAGGTACAAAAACATTTTTGCTGTCCAAGTTCTCTTGTGTGAAGTTTTTCGTGCCGTTCTAAAGTGGGAATGCAGAGACAAGCAGCAAGGGCAGACATATGCTGATTACCTTGAACAAAAGAAGCAGCAGTATGAAGACCGCCATGCTGCCCTGGTGGCAGAGAACAATAAATTTAAATTACCAAAAATTGGACTACCCACACATACAATTAAAATGCTACAGGAAGAACCATCAAATTATGATGTAACTCTAATATTTTCTTTTTTGTTTGAAATATTCAAATCAAAAGTATCATACACACACATTGGCCCTGTGAGAAGTCTCAGTCAACTAGAGTGCCTCCTGAAGGAGGCCAAAGACATGAGAAATGATGTTATGCATAAAGTCGCTGTCAGTGCTGTTGACCCTACGAAGTTTGATGAAATCATCAAAGTGATGCATGATGTGATAGATGAAGCTGGCAATGTGTGCAGCATCCCTGCTGATGAAGTTACAAGTGTCAAAACCCAGGTAGATGGGATGTGGGATGAAGTGCGCACAGATAATGAAAAAGCTAAGGCTTATTGTTGCTTTTTCCTGCAAACTTATGGAAACAAAGAAGCCAAAGTCATGTGGGAAGCGATGTTTGCTGAAGAAACTCTACTCTTTGGTGATGACAAAGTTGAATGCTCAAAAGTTTTTTATCCTCTGGAATTGACACTAAAGAAATCTAAAGATCAACCTGAACGCAGGATCTCCTACACTGAACTCCTAACCGGCAATGATAAGTTCATAGTAGTCATTGGTGACTCCGGGTATGGGAAATCCACTTTGGCCAAGAACTTGATGATACAGCACCATGGTATCTCAGATGCAGAGGTAGAAATGTTCAATCTAAAGAATCACAATTTGTTGCTTTATTTTGAATGCAGGAATGTTTCTACAAAAGAATTTACTGATGTAGTAAAGGAAAACTTTGGGAAAGTGTGCCAGAAACTTGGCTCTAAAACTGTCATCAAAGGAATCACTGAGTCTAACCCTTTGATTCTCATTGATGGCTATGATGAATGTCATAAAGACTCGTATGAGGTTGTGCAACAGATGGTGAACAAAATGAGGAACCATGAGTGTCGTGTGATCATCACCACCAGGCCAAGTGGTGCTGATGAGCTCAACGACTTTCTGAAGCGAGAAGGCGTGAAGTTCCAAGAGTATGAGATATCAGAAATTTGTGATTTAGATGAACAACTAAGATTTCTGGAGAAGTATGAAAAATATGTCACTCCACATGCTGAGGAAGTTGTGAAGAGCTTCAGCTCTCTTGGATGGAGCATTCAAGAACTTTTTGTTCGTCCAATTAATTTGGTTCTCTTTTGTCACCTTGTCTGGAACTTCCCTGAAAGGATAAATAATTTGAAATCTCATGCTGCTGTAGCTCGAGTCACGTATGATCTGTATTTGAAAATTATTAATTCTAAGCTGGCAAACATGAAAATTGTTGACAAATCTGGCCTTATCATTTCTTTCCTCCAAGACTTGAGCAATTTCTCCTTGAAAATGATTTGTGAAGGTCATTTCGTTTTCTCTGAAAAGCAAGTTGCCGATCTTAAATGCAGTATCAGATCAAAACTCAAAGAATATGGGGTGCTTGGGACGCTTGATCCTAATGCACTTCTGGGTGTTGTCTTGAAAATAAAACGTCCAATGAAAAGTTTTGAGTCGTGCACATATTTCTTCCATCACAAGAGCATACAGGAACTGTTTGCTTCCAAGCCTGTCTTAATGGAGCTCCGTAAGAATAATGCCTTACCGCCCATCCTGATGTCACAAAAATTTGATATTTTCAAGTGAGTTTTCTGTTTAGAAAGATCTAATTGAGTTTCTTAAGACTGTTTCTGAGATAGAAAACTCCTGTGGCTGTCGTTAGAGGATTCAATCATATTTTCTCAGACCTGATACCCCCTACATTTCACAGGGCTAAATTTTCTATCTAAATATTTTTACACAGAGACCTAGTTAATTTAGGTCTCACTACATTAATTTGAACTAATTAACAAGTGTCTCACTGTTTATATTATCTTGCTGTGCATATACGGTACATGATATAAAAAACTTCAATACATATGTACAAAGCAGGAAAATGAAGTTTTTGAAATTACAAAATTAGTTTAACAAACGTAGTAGCTGCACTTACACACAATGTTTTCTCTATAAACTTCAAAATGATTCCAGGTGAATTTTAACATGGATAGGAAGATAAACATTTTTCTTGTGAATTGGATATTAATCACCATTATTAATGTTGATTTACTAATCTGTAATACAATTAGTCTGTCAGAAGTGCCCACATATGTGTTCATGGAGCTGAGTGCTGCTGAGGAGTCCATTGTCTTCTGGAAAAACTGGCCGCTCCTGTGTGATGCTATGGAACGCATAGACATGTATGACTGGGAGCAAATATTGCTGAACTGTCGTGACTCGCAACATATTGCTGAAGCAATTGCCGGAGTCTACTTGGCACACAGCAACAAATGGAGCATTGATGCAGGTAGTATTTTTATTTGGCACCTTAATTGTTTGAGAGATTTTACTTCTGGCATTGTACTGTCAAACCTTCATGGAACTTTGTGTTTCAATGAGATTCTTGATAGTTGTATCTTGATGGTTGTTTACAAACCTTATTGTCATTTAGGTGAACATAGAAGTCTCTACACAATAAAATCTGAAATAAAGAAGAACTTCTACTTTCCCTCAATACAGGGTTGGCAATGATTAAATCAAAGTGATTAAATCATGTGATTAAATCACTTGATTTTTTTATATCATGATTTTTTTATAAAAAAATCAAGTGATTTAATCACATGATTTAATCATTTTGATTTAATCATTGCCAACCCTGCTAAGTGGTAAACACCACCTTGGCCTGTTGGCCATTATTGAAGGCAATAAGTGCCCTTTTTAGCCATCCATTATGATCCATATACTGTTATTGTTAGTAGGCTAATTGCAACATAAAAAAAATAACAATTCAAAAAGACAAAAAAGATGAAAAAATAAAAAAAAATCGAATAAATAAAAAAATCATGAAAAAATCAAAAAAATTATTGATTTTTGATTTTTTTTATTTTTTCAAAAAAAAATAAAAAAAATCACCAACCCTGCCTCAGTATATGCTCTCTTCTATCTGTCGATCTGCCTTTGCTGCTGAAATCATATACCTCCTTAAGACCGTTTGGCCGATGCAAATTTTTCTTCTATATGTCCATGATAAACAGGAAGATATAAACAGAATTGAATGTTGTATAGCATTAATCAACAGAAAATAAATGTATATCAGACAATAATTATTAG
The DNA here is from genome assembly GCF_000764305.2 of Hyalella azteca. Classification (NCBI taxonomy): domain Eukaryota; kingdom Metazoa; phylum Arthropoda; class Malacostraca; order Amphipoda; family Hyalellidae; genus Hyalella; species Hyalella azteca. Next base: position 14,629 of record NW_025938342.1, on the reverse strand, counting down.
ATAATCTAATTATATGATACTTATTTGTATACTTCAATGTAAATTCCTAGACCACAGCAGATATGTGAGCATCACTGTATTTGCTTATTCTTTTTCAAGTGTTATGACTATGAAATTTTTCTCTCCTGAACATTGCCTACACTCATTGAGATGAATGTGTAATTTTGTAAGTATTGATCCTCTATTGCTAGCAGCTCGAGCAGAGAGCAGGCGTGAAACTGATGAAGATCACTGTAAAGCGCTTTCTAATTACAGTGTGCTGGCATGTATAATTTGATCTAATTATTGCATTTGTTTCTAATCCGCACTAATTCTTTTAACTCTTATGTGGTCAAGTATAGAAATGTGAAGAAACTTGAATTTGCAAAACCAATAAATGAAAGCAATTAAATTGTGTTTACACCTATGGATTTTCAAAAATAATTCATATTGGAGGAGTAAATGGCAGTTGAAGAATCCTTAAATACAGTCAATACTCTAAAAATATAAATTCAATCATTTAAATGTGAACAGTAGTAACTATCTTACCTGAATTTAATTCAATTTCATTCAGATACTCTAATTCATGGATAGATATTGCTACTTCCATCTTATAAATAAATACAGAAAGAGCGTCAATTTAATTATCTGAATCAACCATAAATATTACTTTTAATTTTTGGGTAAGGTAGGGGTAATGATTCGTATGGAATGATTGTCAGATGATCAGTGAATGGCAGAGGCATGTGTATGTTGCCTGTAACTCAAACCAGAGGCCAATGGGTCTTTTTGTGAGGCAATTTGATGTGATCATGTATGGTAACTTGCCTGATAAAGGGTTAACTAGTATATATACATTACTTGTGCTCATTCTGTTGTTACTTTTGAAGCACATGTAAATTTTGCAGAGCTTTATGATTGCGATTCCTGAGTAAAAATACGCATAATCTTCACGCAATTTGTTATTATCATACCATTTGCAAAGGATTTATAATGAAATTTATGACAATAATCTATTGTTTTTAAGACCAGGTCATCAGCTGTTTACACACACAGGCCACAATGTTGATGCCATTGCGCTGCTGCTGCCCTACCAGCAGCCCGCCACGCTCAGTGTCTGGCTCTTGGATGACCCTGCACCCAAGTCCTGGCGTTTGGTGGCTAGGACATTCAAAGGAATTCTTGAGCTGCGACTGTTAATGAACCACTATTCACAACCGTGTGACCACATGCTTGAAGCCTTGAACTCCTCGCGGTGCGATGATCAGGGAGTATTTTCTATTATATATATTTATTACTAATATGTTGTACATTTAAAGCTCTTAACATGTAACCCTCTTTAGCCATGAGGTATCATTCTTATATATTATATTGTTGTGCAGCTGCTCGTTGTCATCGTTTGCTGGTCGTATCAAGGATTCAAACAGCATCCGATCCTTGGCCAAAGTCGCGACGCCCAACTCAGACTTCTTGATTGTCACGGAGCCGCACGTTGACTTAACGCCACTGCAGCACCAGCACCAGGAGCTTTGTGAGTGTGAATGGATCCATAGATCTCTGTGAATAGATATTATTAATAGGATAATTAACATCTTACGTATGTAGGGTAAAAATATCTAGTTTTTAGAGCTGGTGAGATGACAGAATTAACTTTTTTATTTTATATTTTGATTTGAGGTTTTTTATTTAAATTTGATTTTTGATATACATTTTTTGATTTGAGGCAATTCTAGACCCAAATACATGGAAAGTCAGAGATTAAATTTGTTGTAGTCAGTCAGTAGTTCCCAAACTAAACTGGCCTTAATTACCACAGGTCTGTTAATAATTTATTGACTCACTGTGTGTACAGCAAGACTGAAGAAAATTGAGCGATGAAAATCAAGATGTCAATACATCAAATAGTGCTCGGGTTAATCTTGACTCAGTCTGAGAAAGCGAGTGTGAAGTTAACTTAGGAAAATGAATTACTGGTAATATGGTTGCATGTAACAAAATTATTATGAAAACTATTAACCAGTATTAGAAGAGTAGATAAAACACAAATCTGATAATTCCTCAACTAGACAATAATAATACATAACAATTATTGCAACTTCTTTCAACCCGTTTGTGTATGTTTGTATTATTTGGAAAAATTATCACTGAAAATCCTCTTATTATAATTGAATGCAAATAAAAATGTCATCTTCGCCTTTCAATTTCTCTGTACATGTCCTTGATATTTAGAGTTTTGAAAGAGACATTGGACTAATCGTGCTATGTTTAGTTGAGTGAATAGTTGAAGATGTTAGGCAAGCTCTGCTGTAATTCTCCTCATCTATGAAGTCAATATTTCTACAAACACACATTTCAAAATTATAAAAACCTATCATAATTACCATATCCTCAAACATTCATTTCAAAATACCCATTCCATGAACACCTCTTTTACAAACAGCCCTGTCACAATCACCTTTCCCACATAAGGTAAACCCAGTTCACAATCAACCATTTCAAAAACAAGTATTCCACAACATGCTTTCCAAAACACCCATTTCCTGAAGATTGTTTAATTTCTTGCCCTCGCAGGGGTGATTGTTGAACCCAAATCTGAGGGCGACATCGCTGCCCTGCCCACGTCTCCCAACATTTTCCTTTTGGTGAAGTTGGTTGCTGAAAATCAGCAAAAGAGTTTGACTCGCACCTTACTTGGCATGGCTCCTGCTGACAACAGGTGGTGGTTCCTTACCGTGTATCATGATGATCAGTAATGTCTCATTTGTGGTTCTGAGGGTGCAAATAAATCGTTAAGAAATGTGTTTTAAGACCTGTTCTTATGTGATGAATGGCTCATGTCAGGTTGCGGAGGCTGGAGGTGCGTGACTGCGCGTTGACTGAAGTGCAGCTGCAGGAGATGCTGGTGGAGCTGCAGCACGCGGGCCTAAGGACGATCTTCACGAACCAGCAAATCCACGCGGGACCCAGCCGGGTGCTGACAATGCGGTAAATGAACTGATTTCTTACATCACGCTGCGCCGAAATTATTTTGTTGAGCTATAGAATAATTATTTTACTTTAAAATCTGTCATCCAAGGAACAATTGATTCCTGGAGGAGTCGCAAATAGAGGAATGAAGCCATTGTGTTTCTTCACTAGTGTCCAGCCATTTTAATTTTGCTTAAGTAGCGTCTGCAACTGACGGAGGTGCGTGTGAGCCAACCAATCAGAACGCTGTAATGAAGAGCCGCTTGGAAATCACTGATGTTCTGAGTGGTCCAAGCAGGAGCCTGCAGTTCATACCCAACTGACATGCTCAAACAAATTTCGATAACTAGGAAACACAGCCTTAATAATCGATGCTGCCAAAGTAATATCGAGCCGATAAAGAAGGCAGATTTCAGTTGACTATCTCAACAAACAAGCCGGGGAGATTTTACACTTGCTTCTGAAATTGGTTATTTGAAATGATGTAAGTAGCTCCAAACACTTGAGGTCATTAGGTTCCATTAAGGAGTAATTCTCACTGGCTATAGTGTTGAGGTAAAAATAGGACCTACCTGATGAGTTCAGGTAGCTCATATGACTTGAGGAGTTCCAATAATTAAAATATTATTTCCATAACGATTTAGAGTAACAGTCACTCTGCCTAACAAAGCAATCTTTATTTCTTTCCTATTCCATTACATGCCAAAATATATGAAACATTTTCTGCTCTCTGACAGAGAGAAGAATTACGCGCTGATTCTCACTGATGAACCGCCCCTGCCACCACAGGCAGAACACAGCAGGTTGGTACGACCAACTTCTGGCCATATTATTTAAAAATGAATTGAATTTATTCTTTGAACCTTGTTTTGCACGTACTTGGGTCTTGGGGTTGGTAATGTAGATAATATTTGGGTTGTGTTAAATGCATTTCAATATTGTACCTAGTTAAAATAATTTTTTATGAATAACCATAGTTTTTAACCCTCTGCATTTCTTTAATTTGGGGTAGTTCAATTAAACGTCAATTGTCTTATTCGGATGACGCTGACGAAATTCATTACTTTCGTTTCCTGCGATATTGAAGAATTGATGGATATTTATTCATAATAGTTCTGTATAAACGTCAGATACATAACATTGCAGGCATGTCGCATCAGAACCTCCCAAGTCACCTGCCAGTCTCCCCGCTGCCCCCGCCGTCGGTGGAGAGAACCTCTGTCCGCTGGCCTCGTCATGCGGGGACCTGGACGCCGTGTACAGAAGTCTGTACGCCCTGAACGTTGTGCTGCCGCACGCGCTGCGCTTTGTGATGGAGAAAACGTGCGTAGATAAGCCTCCGGAGGTTACTTACTTGGATTACTGTTTGACAAGGTACACGCAGAAGAACTGTTCAGAACTCCTGTCATATCTCTGGCGCAATTCCTATTTGGTGGAAACTCTCAAAAAATGTAATTGTGAGGAGTTTGATGTACGGCTATTCGATGCTCAGCCTCTGATCGAGCTAGTTTCCCTATTTCTTAGCCGGTTGTTAACAATGTTCAATGGTGGTACTGATAAAGTTGACCCCACAACTAAAGATGAAGACTACAAAAATTTGTTAAACCTTATTGGAGAAGTTCGACGCCTTAGGACAATAGTGCACATCAACCTCATGGAAGATCCTACCAAACTGGTGGGAGTGCCGGACAGGATCACTGAGATCGCATACGAGCTGATCAGCAAGGCCGCTGAGCTGCACCGCGTGCCGGACGCTGAGGCTAAGCGGGTGAAGGAAGCTTGCCGGGCGCTGTGTGATAAATACTCTGATGTGCGCGTTGATGATGACGCTTTCGCTGCGTATTATGTAGTGAAAGAGAACTTGGAGAGTAGAGTCGACGTGGAATTTGAAAAGGTATTTGATGAAAGATGTGTCAGTATTTACGAGTCCCCAACCCACAGACGGGATCAACCCTTTCAGCATCATTTTAGCTCAAGATGTCAGCAATATCAATTTGATGAGTTATTAAAGTATAAAATCTGGGGTAAGGGTAAGTTGCATGGCGTCTTCATCCACTTCATGTGCCGCGATACAAAATCCTGCAGTTTTTCTGACGTCATCGAGCAAAACTTTCCGGAAGCCTGCAGCAAAATTGGAACAAACAACGTTGAATATGCTTTGAAACGTCTACATCCTCTGATCCTCGTTGACGGCTACGACGAAGCCAACGCCACGTCCAGCGTAGTCGTAGATGAAATGGTCTACAAATTCCATGAATTCCCATGCAAGATCGTCATCACTACCCGTCCTGAGGCTGATTCTTCTCAACGAAATATCTCGGGAAGAGAAGGTGTGGAATTTACGGAATCACTAATTCTTCCTTTTGCGCTGAAAAGGAGTAACTTCGGTGAACTTTTGATGACTTTGGATTCCTAAGTTAAATCCTGCCATGGTTTAATATTTCTCCTGCAAGAAAATTTTTGAACTAAACTTTTTTGGTCACATTTCCATCCAGAATTTTGATAAAAGTTCCACATAAATAGTAATGCCTTACAAATAGTCATTGGACATGAAGATTGTTTGTTTTTGGTGTTTTTTTTAGTCCAAGAAATACAAAGATTGGAGATTACATCAATAAAATCAGAGCTATCTTTTAAAAATCAGAGATTACATAACAAATCAGAGCTACCTTCTCCTTTGTGGAGGAGGTAACGTGCTTACTGTAACATGTTGGTTTTGCTTCTGGGGTGAACCGTTCAGGAACAACTGTCAACTCGGGGTTGCCATGACAACAAACGGAGTTGCTTGTTACATTACGGTGTTTTTATCAGGGCAATTATTTCATTGCATGCCCTTTATTTCATTTTAGTGTTGTTTATTTTATTTCAACGCTGCAATTTTATATTTTTTCAATAAATCGATCTTGTTCAAGGTGTATAAAGAGAATCTAATCTCAGACATACTCTTTATCAAGCCTTTCAGCGCTGGTATATTTAAGTTTTATTACACTTCATAATTTTACAGTATTATTATCGCACCAAGTGTAGGTTAATTTGTACCTATTCAGTACGACAATGGTTAAAGGTTAGAGATGAAAATGCACAGAACTCAGGGCGTCTTACAAGCGCTATCCATCATGCACGAGTTCAAAGTGCCAGACTTCGATGTTTATTATCAACACTTGCGTGTGTATCTAACAGCTTTCATGTACTGTATTCTAGTTAAGAAATACACGAATTGATTAATTATAATTGCAGTTAGGAACTGCCTTGAATCGCAGCTTAAAACTGTCAAGATTGACTATATTACTGTTAAAACTATAAATTCTATATAATGCAGTTAAAAACTGCCGTAATTCGCTCTAATGTTATTAAAACAGTAAATCCGTTATTTTATAGTTAAAAATTGCCTAGATGGACTATAATATTGCTAAAACTATAAATTTTCTAGCATTGCGTTAATAACTACCTTGATTCACAACAATTCTACATAGACTGTAAATTATTGGTTATTATTCAGTTAGAAGCTGCTCGTATTGGCTATAGTGCCTTGATAATGCAGTGAAAACTATCACCGACTAGAACACGCAAGGTGAATATGGTACGATTCAATTATATTTTAAATACCTTAATTTCTCATGAATCTCTATCTCTGAGAATCAGCGAGATTCAATAATGAAACTTATAACTTAGAAAATACTTACGAATCTCCGCCTTGAACACATTGTGGTATCCCTGTTTAATGGCTGTAAGGAAAACTAGAATAGGTTTAGGTTTTGTCACAACTAGTAATTACCCAAAAAATTTCACGATATTACGAAGTCACAAGCTTTGTGTAGACGTTACTCTGCCGAAGTGGAAGACTAAGTTTGGATTTTGTTATACATTTAAATGCCATTTATATACTCGCTTATTAGTGCATATTAGTATACACGTTTCTTTTATGGCCCTGCTTCTTCCACAACTATCAGCTTTCGCAACTCCCTTCACTTTTTCTACATTTTTATGAACATTCAGTCACTTGTCTCTTTGTTTCATTCAGAAGTATAAGTTTGAATCTTTCTTATGCTAGATATTCTGTAAGTTACTGAAGGGTAGGAGCGACGTTAACCTTATGAACATCACGTATTTTTTAACTTACCAATAAACGAGTTGATATTCCATCTCGGTATCACTCTATCCCTTGATTCATTTCCCATGTAGCTGCTCTGAATATTTCAAAACCGCAAACTTTATGATCCAAAATTTAGCCTACATACTCTTAGCTGTTAGTTACTAAATTTAACTCGGTCACTGCTTGTCATGTGAAAACATTCTATCAAATAATGTAGTTGTGCCGCATGTTAAGGATATACACGCTGACTCGTTGGTATGGAAGGCTTATTTGATCGGCAGCCTGTTTGTGCCAGGCAGGTTTCCTGCAATTCACAAGCAGAGCTTTTATTGGTCGCACTACCTGTTATGTTTGATACAATTCGAGCGATTGTAAGAATATGAATATGTGCTTCGATGCACACCGGTGGACAGTCATTACTCCCACTGATTTTCGCTGAGAAGCCCTGAGATTGAAAAAAAGCGTACAACCGTTTCGTGTGCTAGGTTCTAAACCGTACAACCGTTTCATGTCCTAGGTTCAGGGTGCGTACCGGTCATGGAAAACCTGGAAAGTCATGGAATTTGATTTTAAATTTTCCAGGCTTGGAAAGTCATGGGATTTCATTTCAGGTCATGGAGAGTCATGGAACAAAAGGCGTTTTGATTTCCCTCAATAAGGTTGATGTTGGTTACATGGCCAGGACTGCGATTACAAAAATCTTGCAGACAAGAAGGCAATGCACCACAGCAAGTTCTCACTTTCAAAACACGAGCGCGGGACTTCACGCAGGCTGTAGTCCAAAATAAACTGGACAAGAGCCCTATCAGGTATGTCCTTGATAGGAACCTGACTTGGCTGGTACCAAAAGTTTTCATCAAGAAGGACTGTAAGGAAGCCGACAAGACAGTAGAAGAACTGCCTCACTTTGCTTGTTGATGCAAAGAGATTCCCTAACACAGATGTGGATGGTGTGCGATGAGATGTGCAGCTTTAAAGATGAATCACATCATTGCAGTGAACTGAACGCACAGTTTCGAGCATTTTCAGCTTCTGATCGCCTGGACACTTTTTGGCATGCCATCCTGTCAAAGAGCACCTACAAGAAGCTCTGGAGTGTAGTGCAGATGCTGATGCTCCTGTCTCATGGCCAAGCCACGGTCGAAAGAGGGTTTTCGTTCAAGGAGGAAATCATGACACAATATGAAAGAGCGAACGGTGGTTGCCCTGCGTGCTGTGGTTGATCATGTTGCACATGTTGGTGGCCTGTACAAGATCACCATCACCCAGATGACCATTTTGCAGCTCTCAGTACCAAAACAGCCTAAAATAATTATTTGGCAGAAGAGAAAGAGCAGAATGCGATGGCCCAGAAAACCCAGAAGAGCAGAGTTCTGTTGGATGAGCTAGATGAACTGAAGAAGAAGAAAAGGCGTACGGAGGTGGCATCAAGGCGCTTGAGCAAGCAGCAGATGAATATGCAAAAGCAATGGAGAAACAGGGATAAGAAAATTATCGCCAAGTTCAACGTCATGAGGCGATCTTTGAAAGCAAAGCTAGACACTCTTGAACTGAACATTAAATTAAAGAAAAAGTTGATAAAATAGCTGCCAGTTGAATGTTAGGGTAGTGGTGTTGAAGAGTGTTCTGAACTGTATTGACATTATCATGTACAATCTTGTCTGCATTACTCAATACAGTATTTGTTGTGATTTGACACTATTGAATTCATAATAATACCAGCGTGGGCTTGATTTTCATATATGTGTCATTTATGTTCCTCAGTTTCTGCCTGCTCTATGCATTTACAAGTTTGCTTTTTATCAGCTGTAGGAGATGATAGAATATGCACAGTTAGTCTTTCAGTCATGCTAAACCTGTCGTATACGAGCATTGGAAAATTATATTGATGGGTCATGGAGAGTCATGGATTTTTTTCTAAATACCGGTACGCACCTTGAGTTACCCATAATTTAAACGATTACTCGAGAGTTCTCCCGAGCTGACGGTGACGCCTCAATCATGTCTGATGGACGAGTCCGTAACGGTCAAAGTGACGGGTCTCAAGAGGGCCTCCGTATACACGCTCCACACAACGGCCTCGGACAGCAACGGTGTGCCTTTCTTTACGGTCGCGACGTACAAGTGAGTAATTCTATAGTTAAAAATGATTTGAAATTAGTATCATGTACAATCTAGAGAACTAGTACGGGTTAGATACAGTAAATAAAAGTTACGGTTATTTTTATGTTTTACCTTCCCTACATGGATGTCTACTTTAATCTACCAATCTAAAAAATTATCCACATATACATATAAAAAATCAGTCTTTTATTTGTATATATATGTGGATTATTTTTGAGATTGGTAGATTAAAGTAGACATCCATGTAGGGAAGGTGAAACATTAAAATAATTGTGTAAAAATAGCTGCAAGCAAACTGAAATATGAAAAAATACCTGTAAATGGTAACTGGTAACAACTTAACAAGTAACAACTAACATGTTGACAGAAGGTGGAGCAGAAGGCCTTGTTCCCCAGGTTCAGCCACTCTGACGTCACGAAGCCCATTCAGGTTCAACTACATGTTATACGCATTATAAACTATTGACGTAAACATCGCTTATAGATGCCAGAGGGATATCATAATTATAATGTGCCCGATAGTTTTGAATATCCCGATACAATGTTACCTATACCGTGTCAGCAGCTCTGGGTATCAAACTTGAGAGTTCTAGGAAGCGAACTAGATATCGCGGCGGAGCATTTTATATTCACCAAGCTATAGCTTGACGTTTGTGGATTTTTTAGTTAACATGATCCGATTTTGTGCAGTTTGTACTATCGCTGTACCAATGCCCCATAGCTGTCCAGCTCGCAACGATCGGAGCAGAAAAGAGTGGCCTGAAGCCCGTGTGCAGCGTGCAGCACGAGCGTCTCCTCATGGCCGAGGGCTGCCAGAGGATTCCTGTGAGGGACGGCAAGGTGCGAGGAACGCTCTTCCTGCCTCCTGGTGAGTTCAGCGCTGCTGGTTAGCTAACTGAAAAATGACTATTATATTGATGATTAACGAATTTTGTTTGAAGCACGGACGCAGAAGCTATTAAATACATTTCAATGGAGCTGCTTAATCTTCACGATTCAAACTCCGCTCGTTAGGCGAAGGGCCGTTCCCCGGCGTTGTGGACATGTTCGGAGGAGCAGGAGGTCTGATGGAGCACCGAGCTGCCCTATTCGCCGCCAGGGGCTTCGCTACTCTCGCCCTCGCCTACTTCGCGTACGAGGACCTGCAGGAGAGCATGCAAACGGGCTTCGATATCGCCTACTTCGACGAGGCCGTCCAGTATCTCCTCTCGCGGCAAGAGGTCCGTGGCTTAGAGAAGCTAGATTGCAACTCGATTGAACGTTTTAGTAAAATTTCTGTAAAGAAGACGTAACAAGTCCCTGCTCGAGAGAAGTCGAATGATAAAGAGAGTATTTGTGCTCGAAAATTTAGTTGGCATTATTGACTTTAAAATTACTTTTTTTTCGGCAACACAAATCGAGAAATGGAGTTAAGTCTTGCTGTTCTCGGAGCTCTTCACTTAAAAGAAAACCATTTATCCTGTATTGAGACAGTGGTGTTTCAGCCAATTGTATCAATTCCAGCTTTTATGAAATTGTTTTTGATTTCCCGAAGCACGCATATTTTCAAGTTAAAATAACATTCAATATCTAATAGCGATCGTCATTCGAATTGCAGGTACGCAAGGTTGGCGTTGGTGTGATAGAGTCGAGCAAGGGAGATATCGCTCTCAGCATGGCCACCTATATTCCTCAGGTATGAATATGTTAATTCTTGATAATTATTGTGTTTTCAGGGTTATAAAATCTCTCGAGTGTAATCATTTCTCATAAAGTACTTTATGATTTTAACCATTTACAAATATTCTTCTGCCTATGATCGACGTAGCTTTTTATTATATTTTAACAACAAATTATAATGGCTTTGAAACCTGTTCGTAGAGCTTCTTATTCTCCGGTGCGAAGTTAAAAGCCCAGCTTGGGAATAAATACGGCTTAACGCATTTATTTTCGTCAATTCGGTCTATGCGTGATTTATGTCATTGTGCATTAATTATTATCCTAATCAAATCGGCAGGGAATAAATTAGCAACCATTTCTAGCGCAATTAAATTTGCCTTACTCTCAAATATACCGCAATGTAATGATGTTATTTAAATCATGAATAAAATCTGCGCATGATTGTTATAATTTATAAATTTATCACATGAAGCCTGCTTAAGTAATTAATGAATAATTAATCGAATTGATTACTACCATACTTTGCGTAAACCGCTATACTTATTATATTCAGCGCCATTCAATGTTTTTTTTAATATTGATAAGATTCTTCTTTGCAGATCAAAGCCGCGGTCGTCGTGAACGGTGGCATCTACTCGGCCGTTGGTGCTTTTAAGCTCCTTGACGGCACCCACAGAGCTGTTGTGCCTCTTGCATTCGAGAAATTAGTTGTGAGTAAACCGTGGCTCAGAAAGTAAATATTTCATATTTTCTTAAACCCAGCAAATTTTTTTGCAAATATATTTGCCCTAAGAAACAATATTATTTGTCCGAGCTCATCAATTTCACTTGGCATGTTCTACCGAAAAAGATTTTTGTTGAGTTATTTTGAGCTGATATGTATAAAAAATTTTATTCGCCAGTTTTTTCAAGCACAAATTTAACGTTTCTTCGCTCATAGTGACCTTCAAGTTCTCCAAAACTTAACGAACTTTAGATTTCATATGGGTCAATGACAATGTTCAGCATTTTAGGATTACGTTAAAATGGCTTCATAGATAAATATCTCAATGATTGAAAAATTACATTTCATATAGGCTACCTGATAAAATTTTATTTTCTGTTTGTCTTGTTTTAGGAACCTTCCATCTCTTCTTTACATGAACACGCAAATGTTAAATTTAAAGCATCTCGAGTATCGAGATTAAGCTAGGCGTGTAGCAGTTGGATATATCGTCTTTGTCATCAGCTGCACAGGGACGGTGTAATGGAAACGTACCACGCCATGTCGGATCCGCCCGACCATCCTGAGGCGATCATCCCTGTGGAGGACGCGTACGGCGACATCCTTTGGCTGAGCGGTCTGGCTGACCGAGCTATGAACACGGAGATGTTTGCGCGGCTGGCGGTCGAGCGCTGCACCGAGCGCGGCAAGCCCGACAAGGTTAAGGTGAGGCTGCTGGTGGCGATCTAATACGTTGCAAGATTTGAGTTCTTACATCATTAGTCGGCTTAATTCTTTAATCATTAGTATGCTTGATTCTTAAATCATTAGTCTGCTTGAATCTTTAATCATCAGTCTGCACAAACTCTTCAAGAATTTAACAGCGAAGAAAACGCCAAGTGAATTCTCCATTTCTGCAGTGAAAATTGAATATTTTCATTGAAGATACTGTGAATTTACTTTGCGTTTTCTTTATTTTCGTATTTTTGGTGAAGATTTGAGTAGATACTATAAAAGCCCAGGACGATTTTTTATGAAGAAGAAGATAATTACAACTTCTTTATTGCTTCATTTATGTTATTCGCATCATTGATTAATCTCGTGATTCTTCTTTGAATTTCACCCGTATTCTTCGAATTCCAGCAACGAGAGAACGACGTTGTCTCAATATTACCTTACAGTTCTTCCCACTGCTCTTAAACTATCACTTACGTACTACGAAAATCTGAAATTAAAATTATAAATTTCGACAGTCACCACTTGCTTTCGATCACAGTCATTCACGTCATTCAGTTCAAATCAAGTTTTTTACATCATCATAAGTTCAATTAAGATTGTATCCTATAATATATGGTCAGGTTCTTAAGTACCCCGGCGCGGGACACCTTCTTGAGCCCCCAACATCCCCTGCAGCAGCATCACGTTGCAGGAGCTCATGAAAATCGGCACGTTGAATGGAGGCAACGTAGAGGAGCATTGCGTTGCTCAAGAGGACGCTTGGAAACAAGTTCTTGCATTCTTCAACGATAAACATCAATAAAATAATCTTTACTAATAGCTCAATTCCCAATTGATTGATAATTAATGTTAATGGAAATCACCGGTCAGTGATCGTTAGTTCACGCTAGCGCAATTTAGACGAAGTGCGTGAGCTACTGCACGGCAATAGCCGGCTACTTTTTGCAACTTCATAACGCCTCAACCCCTAAATTAGACACAGATCTAAATTAAAATCAATAGATTTGAAACTTTCATTCATTAAACTATCATTGAATCATAACTTGATTATCATTCATAGAAGGAATACATATTTGAACAAGGTTAAATTGTATCGTTTTTATTCCTCTCCGGAAGACCATTAGCTTAAGCCAAAGCATTCGAAGCCTTTTGAGTTAAATATCTGTCGATTTTTTAAAGTAAAAGTTTAGAAGCTTGTCTTGTGATTAATCTCAAACTCTCAGCAAAATTGTTAACTTGTTAAAAAATACCTGAATAGAGCTCTACAATTTATTCCGATTTTGATGCTGATAGAAATATAGAAATATCAGAAAATAAGTTGGTATACAAATTTTTTTGTACGAAAAAACTATAAAATTTATCCACTTGATGTTTCAACTTGAAGGCACTACATTTGTGACCTGCAATGCAAGGGTAACTGGTACAGGGATATTGTAGGGAGCAGACTGTTAATAATAATTATAATAATGGCGGTTTCAGCCTTTATTAGAGCGTACCGGTTTTAAACGATCAATCGACACAGTATTTTGTACATTGTCGGACATTTGGATTACAAAATACTGTGTCGATTCTGTCGGTTGAGTTCTGGCAGTGATCGAGGACGCACGTACGTGTTTGCGGGTCACAACTTTCTCACTTTTTACTATGCCGGTTTGACTTATCTCTCGAATTTTGTACCGAAACGATTTCAGTGAAAGGTTAAATTTTAGTGCAGTTCAGTCAAAATTGTGCGAATAGTGAGAAAAACGGCTGGTACAAGTGTTTTAGTTTTATTCCCGACAAATGCCAGTGCATGAAACGAGGGCAAGTTTTGTAGCTTGTTGGGAACCCTCGGCGACCGCCTGTCACGGAGAACAATCAGTGCCTTGACGACGCTCAGGCCTCGCCTCCCTATACCCTCTTCACCCTCTTGGCCCCTACACCTCCCCCTCTCCACCCGCCTCACGCGTCGGTACCTTGATTCCCCAGACCCCCCTGTCTTTCCCTCGTCAGCTGCAGCTCAGCTGTTCCTCCAGCCGGAATTTTCGAGAGAACTTTACTATACTCAACTCAACTCAGTTTTGTATGTTTCTCCGTCCTTTTCTGTATTTTTCTCCGTCCTTTTCTCCGTTCAAGAGATCTAGTTCGTGAATTTAATAATGGCTGGACAGAAAATAAAAAAGATAGTCGAAAAGCCCTCTACGGCCTCTAGAGAAAAGCCATCTACGGCCTCTAGAATAAAAAATAAAACCAAATCAGCCCACCTAGAGATAAAATTTTGTAAGTACTGCAAAGAGATCTCTCTGAGCGAAGTCCAGACGGTCACCTGTGAACGATGCGAAGATCTCATTTGTATCAGCTGTTCGAAGTTGAGCTCTAAGGAGTAC
>NW_025938341.1:0-597 GCF_000764305.2 Hyalella azteca | reverse complement strand
GAAGAACTACATGACAGTTATATTCGACTGAAGATATTGTTGAGTAGCAAAATAGGTTAATTCCTGCTTAAAGAAATGCAAAATATGAATGAATTGCTAACGTAGTGCAATAACTTTTAATGATAGTTCAAGGACATGCATGTGATATTATAGGCTACAATTCACCAGCAATCATTCTCATTCATGATTAAATTTGGATCATAGGCACAGCCAATTGATGGTATTATACCTTTTTTGTACGCATTCACCACATTTTGATTTTGTCAGCACATATAGTAAGATAACATCATTAATTGCATTGTCATCACATAATAATTCTTATTCATAATGAGATAATTATTGTTCTCATGCATCATCTTGTCACTACCTGCAGACATGAACTCGTGGTTCACATCACATCGTCTCAAAATTATTTTCTATTAGTTTCCATCATTACCGTAATGAATAAATAATAACTTATTTCCCCCACAATAAATGATCCCAACAATAAAATAAAATGTATAAAAAATTTTTAAAGACCACGTTTTTCATGTGCACTCAAAAGTAGAAAATAATTTTTCGGCAGCTACTGATCTCTGTTTGCTTTCATTCTCTTGG
>NW_025938340.1:0-386 GCF_000764305.2 Hyalella azteca | reverse complement strand
GCCAGAACCATTTTATTGCATTACACAACACCCTGGACAATCCAGGTACTCATTTATCAACCAGAGTTGGATGAATGGCTGAGTTGACCATGAGCCGAGTTTCCCGGCAGAACTTGTCCTCAGTGGGACTCGAACCCAGGTGCTGGGTGCGAAAGACAGAGCCTCTCACCACTGCACCACCACAGCTCCTGTGTGTATTGCTAATCCTGGTAGTGGAAACTATTTGATTAAGTGGTGAAAGGTCAGTTTACCAGACCATAACGTCGTTCCTTCTGTGCGTTTAGTTCAGTTTTCAGTGATGCATTGACGTGATCAGCTAGAATCAGTTCACCGCAAATATATATAAGATAATGTTGTTTATGACGTGAATAAAAATACTTTTTTCT
>NW_025938339.1:1243-3886 GCF_000764305.2 Hyalella azteca | reverse complement strand
CAGATACCTTGTGTTGGCGTTTCTGGGATAATGTCCTCTTCATCATCTTCAGGCAGGTCGGGATCAGATCCCAGCATGGTGCTGGTATTATGGTACTGGTATCAGGTATCTTGATGCAGACAAAATTTTTCAGATAAACGCAGAAGAAACAACAATGGTCATCCAATACTTAGGTCAGATGGTCATGGATTTATTACAGAAAAAAAAACAGTAATATTAAGAATCAAGTTCAATATGTAGCATAGCCATAGTTGAGGCATAGTGGCAAAGCAGAGAGATTTTTAGACTCTTCCTCAAGTTCATTTTTGAGTCCTATAAGTAGACCAGTGAAGTATCTTGAAGACTTGGAGGTATTATTGCAGATTAACTACATCCAAAAAAAAGGGTGTTTTTTTTTTTAATGGATTTCAGATTCGTAATCTACACCCCAAAAAACATATAATTAAAAAAAAAACACCCTTTTTTTGGATGTAGTTAATCTGCAATAATACCGACTTGGATACCAGAATTATCAATTTATCATACATAAGAAATCTGTTAAAATCTTGAGTAAATGAGGAAATTCAGAACTGAATGAACTGATTCTAAACAATCACTAGTTTGGGCACTATGTAGCATACACTGGACTATAAATTGCAATACAGGTACACAAAATTCTAGTACAGTTATACGAGTTGATGAATAGCCTACTGTGAGTGTGATACAGATAGCTACAATTCCTACAAATACAATGAAGATGAAGTACAAAAACAATGCAATTAATACAAGTTATACAACAGTAACAACACACATAAATACAATAATGATTGAATCAATAATAATGACAAAACCGAGCCAGTTTTTGCTACCTGTACTGATCTACTTTCTAGCTGGCTCGCAAACCTACTCCTACGTCCTACCTACTGCCTCTTCCCGTGACGAGAAGAGGAGGGAGATGTGTATAAGAGACAGGGATTATACAACAGATGAAAACACCACATATTCATCAGGATATAATCTTTGATCGATCAGCAACCTCAATAGGACTTGAATGTGCAGTGTGGCTCACTGTTTACAACCGTCACACAACACACACAATGCTCAGGAAATTGTTGCGAGGTTTGTCGCGATGGATTCAAGAGGTAACTTGTAACTCAGTGCAGCTNTGTTCCACATGTCGGTGATTCGAAGCGAGAAGAAATTTTGTCGCGTGGAGAAGTTGCAGCGCAATTTTTTTAGCTTATAGCCGTGGCCCCTGGTGTTGGTTCTTGTTTCAAATTCTAGTAACCCTTCAGGGACCTTGTATAGACCATGAGTATACTTGTATACCTGTCTCTTATACACATCTAGATGTGTATAAGAGACAGAGTCTGAAGTGAATGTTAGAAGTTCGAACGTTTGTTTGACGATTTGTACACAACACGTGCAGCACACGACACCCAGCGATGGTTTTTTTTTCACCCAGATCTGTTTTTTAACCTCTCCTGGGTTTTCGTCTCTGACAAATTAACGGCCGCACTCGCAGCCGGTCTCACGGTAGCTAAATTGAATTATTCACTAAAGACAGACAGAAACATAGTGATAGGCAGGACAAATTTAGTTGGTTAAGCAAACACACAATTAATTGATAAGTTGATTTATTGGCTTAGCTCATGTGACCTGCTCGATGTGATGATGCAGGAGGAATTGGTTGCCCGGGCAGAAGGTGCAGGTCGACTGGCCACCGTGGTTGCGTGGTGAGCGGATTTACGCGTGGTGAGACGTTGTGGACATTATTCGATGCTCGTTGCGAGGTTGACGAAGTTAACTGAGCGTGCGCGTTGAAAGTTCACACGAAATTTCACTGAACGTGCGTTGATGCAACTCACAGAGTATGTCTAGCGAAAGTTCTCTAAATAAGTTCACTGAATGAATTAACTGAATAAGTTCACAGCAAGTGTTCACTGAATACAAGCTAACTGAATGAATTAACTGAATATTCGCGGAGAAGCGTCTGCACACAGGGACGGCGATGCTGATTGCGGGTTGTGTTTCGTTGCAGGATACAGGCTGTAGCCTATAGGTTGCCGGGTGCAGGTTGCCGAATGTTAGCCGATGTTGTGATAGCGAGATGTTGACAGTTCGATGTCTGGGGGCAAATAGGCCATTCAGATTTTGAGAAGCTATAAAGGAAGGGAGGCGTCGGCCGTTGCCAAGGCGGAAGTGAGATTTTTCTGAACTATTCATACAATGATTTTCTACTTAGGTATTTATACGATAAGTGAAAGTAATGTAATAGAAGTACTGTTAAGAGTATTAATATTAATGTTAGTATGAGAAGCATAAAAATTAGTTCTACATAGCGAGATATGTTATATATAGTAGACCAACGAAAGATTTCCTCTGATGAGGGCAAGGCTAACGTTCTTAATCAGTTCTTCAGCAGGGGACTTGATGAGGACTTGAGGACTTCTTCAGATGAGGACTTGAACAGTATTCCAGATATTGAGGAGCGCCCAGTCGGCTCGAAGTTAACATGTTTTGAAATACACGAAGAAGAGGTTCTCAAGCGCCTGGTAGCTCAAAATCCCAACAAGTCATGTGGACCAGACGGCTTCCATCCCAGATTGCTCAAAGAATTAGCATCCGTTCTGGCCGGCCCATTGACAGTATTCTTTCAAAAAA
>NW_025938339.1:0-1075 GCF_000764305.2 Hyalella azteca | reverse complement strand
CTAGAGATTAAATCAAAATACTGTTTTGTGTTTATGTTAGGGGCTAAGAAAGTGAGGAAAATTACCAGATATGTAAAATTACCTAGGTAATAAAGTTATTGATGAATGATGATGATATAATTGATATCAAAGAAAAAGAATCCTCATAGTTGGATATTACTATTAGAATAGCCTATTTGTGCATCCTGGCAATTGGTGCTGGCTGTGCTGCAACTCTGCAAGGTGAAATTTGGCAGGGGAACCCAGGGGCAAGGGGTAATATAGGTACAAACATGTGCTATGTGCACATATGAATCATATGTGATTATGTGAATGTGGCTAGCCACCAATTTACCAAATACCTAATTCGGGTTGAATTCTGGGAATGTGCATTCATATATTCAAGATTGATGATCATTGATCCAGCCTAGTAGTAGTAGCATGATCAGTCAATGCCAATCAGGTAGGTATAAAATATTAGGTAAATATAAAATAAAATTTAATTGCACATTTTTCAAACATATATTTCATTTTTTTTTATTTTATATTTACCTAATAGCTATTTTGTACCTGATTGGCATCGCCTGATCATGCTACCGTACTACTACCTAGTACTACTAGGCTGGAGCAATGATTATCAATCTTGAATATATGAACGCACATTCCCAGAATTCTACCCAGATGTGTATAAGAGACAGGTACTATCCCTGTGTACAGGCACCTTAAGTTTCAGATAGCATAGTTCTGTTCCAAAATTTATCGTCCTTCGACAAGTGGGCGTTCGACCGAGGGCTAGTTCGACCCACGGCCTAAATACGGACGGCTTGAAGTGTTGAAGGCTGCGTTTCGGAAGGCAGGAACCATGATGGTCCATTTACTCCATTACATCCAAGGCAGTGGTGGTCTTCGGCAGGCAACCTCACTGGAGTCCGTTATTTGGACCAAAAGCTATATGCTCATCCGCAACAAGTGATCAAAGCTGAAATGTTAGATAAATGCAATATGCAAGCATGTACGAAAATAAGCAATAGGAAGATGACCTGTTTCCGTGGCTTGCTCATGTTAACATAACATAACATAACATAGTGATGTCGGC
>NW_025938338.1:0-302 GCF_000764305.2 Hyalella azteca | reverse complement strand
CCTCCCTTCGGTCTCACACCTGCTGGAAGAGGGATCCCTCCCCCCGACACCTACTCTGCTGCCCTCAGCACCCTGCACCGCTCTGCTGTCTCATCCTACCTGGCCTCAGTAGCTCCCAACAAGGTGCGGCTGACCCCCGCCCCATGAAGCACACGCTTTAGTCCCACTTCCTCCCTTCGGTCTCACACCTGCTGGAAGAGGGATCCCTCCCCCCGACACCTACTCTGCTGCCCTCAGCACCCTGCACAGCTCTGCTGTCTCATCCTACCTGGCCTCAGTAGCTCCCAACAAGGTGCGGCTGA
>NW_025938337.1:0-476 GCF_000764305.2 Hyalella azteca | reverse complement strand
ATATATGAAAAAATTTAAGTATATTGGATCAAAAAGCCAGATATTAGATTTATCTTTAATGTCTAGGTAATATTTTGGAACTGATCAAGTAACTAGGCTAGATTGAAGTGGAATGTATTAAGTGCCATCACTAGAATTGCTCCCTGGATTTCTAGTGATGGCACTAACATTCCACTAGAATTTGACACTATTTATCTTGTGGTTAGAATGTAGAAATGATTTTTCTGGGAAGTTGTTAAATTATAATTACAGAATTATGAAATTAGAATTTACATTCTATATACCTTCCTTATCTATTCTATTAGTTATACATCTTTCCTAGCTTCATGAATTTCGTAAATATCAACTAAAATTGTTTCTATAATAGTAAGTGAAAAATTGTTTACATTGTTTTGTTACAGTCCCTAGACAGCTTTGAACTACTCAGTGGTTTGGGTAAAGGAACATTCGGTCAGGTTGTTCTAGCCAGAGAAAAA
>NW_025938336.1:0-663 GCF_000764305.2 Hyalella azteca | reverse complement strand
AATATTTTACAAATTGGCCGCCGTATATTCGGTCAATGAATGACGTCGTTGGCCGCTTATGATTCTACTATAATTTCAAAAGATGTATGAGCATGGATCAAATCTAATCATAAATAAATTTCTAAGCATTCGTTTCTTCATATTGTTATTCCTAAAGTATCATTTGATTAGCATTTTTTAGAGAGACTTTATTTATTTAATAATATATTCCTTAAATTTGTAAAATTTATAGATTATGAAGCAAAGTATTACGTACCAATTCGTTACGCAAACATAATATATTTTAGGATGAGTTAAGGATGATGATATTTAACGATGAAAAATATTCATTTAATGTGCGAAATTTGCCTCTTCCAACAATACTTTTCAGCTGCAGGACTGAAAATATTTACCGATAAATCATTTCGTCTGTACGACAGATAAATATTTGTCGATAATACTTTTAAGGTGCACGACTAAAAATAAAGCTCGAGAATATTTTCATGTGTTTCAAAAAAAAAATAAATATTTGTGCATCCATGGGAGAAAAAATACAACGCTATCAAAAGTCTGGCTTTAAAATTCTGTGTATCATTTTATGAAGAAAAGTCCTTTTTACGTTCCACTGATGCTGAAAACTTGGGGTTAAATTCCTAGTTTTTCAATGCTGTGAGAGTATGAAAA
>NW_025938335.1:0-2633 GCF_000764305.2 Hyalella azteca | reverse complement strand
CAGGTTGCTCAGTGGCCTTGATGATGAATTGGTGATGAATTCATTATCATGGTTGAAGGGAAATATTCGTTCTAGGTTCATATGAAATATATGAACCTGGAACGTGAGCCTTCATTTTAAACGCGCCATATTTACGCAAAAAATTGCACGATTTCCTAGTTGAGGTGTCGCGTGTTGCTCAGTGGCCCTGATGATGGGTTTAGCTTTGCATGAATGTGGGTGATGGGAAAGATATATTGCTAAATGTCATGCATGACTTAGAGCTGGTGTGAACATTGCAAATAATTATAAGGATTCCATTTATTTGAAAAATAACTCTGCATCATTATGATGCAGAATTGCATAGTACTCGTGAGAAAGTGACATTATTCGCGAATAAATAAATTAATCAAATAACTTTCAGACAAATTACTCTGGACAACCGCATGTTGGTTGTCTAGCGCTTATGATTTTCTTTTTCATGAGCCATTTGCTTCACATTATGTCAAAGAAAAGCGTTCACTTCTAAAATTTAAATATTATTTTTGGATCCATGGTCGAAACAATTGGACAATTTTCTTGATTTAGGCTTTCGTGAGGTCCTTCAGAAAAAAATGGAAATTACTTGGAACCTACCATGAAATGAGAGAACATTAATTTTGAGATTTTTGTTTTTTACTTTTAAAATCCTTAATTTGGTTTTCCTTGTTTTCATCACTAAGCTAATACCTTTATTTGTATTCTTTGATTTAGGTGGTTTTTGTTATTGAATCAGTGCAGTTATTACAGGAAAACCCAAGTTTTGAAATGTTTAAACGTACATCTGAAAAAATTTATGCAGCCATTGCACAGTTGAAAAACGTATGCATGAAATCTTGCAGGTGATATTTGAAGTTGAATCATTCATGTTTTAAGAGGAAAACTTGAATGAGAAACGGCTGAAGGTTGAGTTAAAACGATATTTACACAAATAATTCTATTTCAGAAACGGCTGAACTGACACTAGTGGAATTTGAACAGCATTTTGCCGCTTTTATTTTACATTAACAGCTTTTTTGCCGCTTTCGTGGGCAAGTTACAGTAGATGGTCATTGGCCAATTAGAAACGCCTCCCAAAAAGACGCACCGCGGCCTCTGGTTTGTGTTAGAGTCTTCCTTATCATGCTTCAGTCAATCACCAATTATTATCTGACCATCGTTCCATTCATGGCATCACCACCTACCATGGTCGAAAATTAAAATATGAGCATTGAAATGAAAGTTTTGACTCGGAAAATGGAAGGCGGAAGTATTATTACTTATTTTATATAAATGTTAATTATTATATATTTAATTATTTAAGATAACTTGATTAAATTTAATTAAATTTAAATAAAATTAGTATTATTTTCGTTTGCAGAAACTAAATTTAAAATATAAAGAAAGAATTTTGTGTATTCACCATATTTAATACATTATTCAAGTGCGATCAAACCTCCAACATGCAAAATTTTTGAAAATACTAACTAGTAAATATTTCATAAAAACACTTCTCACTTCCGCGTAATGGTTTCTGAAATTTAAATTTTTATATTTCTGTACTTGCTCGAGAAATTGTTAAGGTGAATAAATTTACAGGTTTAGGGGAATTTTCATATTTAATTTAAAAAGTTACTTATACTAATTCTATTTAAGAAACGGCTGAACTAACCGTGTTATTCGTGAAATCCGAACGGCATTCAGGTCGTTCTAAAGTAAATACAATTCTAGATTAATGTTCAATATTTATTATCATTATTTTGTTATTATTCATTATATTTACTAAAAACTTAAAAGCAAAGAAAACTCCACAAAAATTCATAGTATCTTTAAAGAAAACGTTGTTTTCTTTAAAGATACTATGAATTTTTGTGGAGTTTTCTTAGCTTTTAAGTTTTTAGTGAATTTGCGATTCAAGCAAGCGAGTTATATTATTATTCATTATATTTATCTAATATTATCATATATTCATACCAATCGTTTTCCCACTCACTGTCATACAGATCCAATTATCGTAATAAAAATCATGTTTGAAATTCCATTGTTACTCCCGAAATTTTCTTATCGTGAATTTAATCGATCGAAGGGAGCTATGTTTTTTGCTGTTATTCAAACTGGTGTATAAAACAAAAGTTATTCGTTAACGTTTTGTTAAACCACATTGCCTCAGATACCAGTGAACTTAAAATTATTCGAATTATTTTCTGTTTTTCTTTGCCAATGATGGGCTTTTTATAAAAAAATTAATTGTTTCGATTTAAACTAATTCATTAATGAAGACCCAATTCTATTAATTGAATTTTTTTTTTGTGGAGTAGAGAGTGGGTTAGGAAATCTAGTTTTTTTATCAGTCGATATTGTTCACTATCCAGCAATTTCATACGAAAGTATTCAGCCTATATGCTAATGCATTTGGGCGGATTTTTTGGACGCTCATTCCACTTCCAGGAGTATTTTACATACGTTAGCATAGCTAGCACAACTTTTCGGGGCTTTTCACCAAACCAACTGACATAAAAAAAGTGAAGTCGAAGAGCTGAGGACTTTTTAATTGCATCACATTTTTTGGTCTCTGTTTATTTTTGAGCAGCGAGAACTTACAAGGTTCACTAAAGAGCGTGCGTCTAATGAAGGGA
>NW_025938334.1:0-4133 GCF_000764305.2 Hyalella azteca | reverse complement strand
GCCAGTTGCGGGAGCTCGACTTCCTGGACCAGGGAGAGCTGCCCATCACTGACGCCATCACGGTACACGATGATGCTTTTGGGCAGCTGAGCGTTCACCTGTACAGATTTGAGTTGTGGGTCACGAAGAAATATTATTGTGTAGTGGATGTTTCTAAGCAACTGAACTTTCACCTGCAGAGATTAGAGTTGTGAGTCACGAGGAAGTATTATTGTGTTGTGAATGTTTCTAAGCAGCTGAGCGTTCACCTGCACAGATTAGAGTTGTGAGTCACAAAGAAATATTATTGTGTTGTGGATGTTTCTAAGCAGCTGAGCGTTCACCTGCACAGATTAGAGTTGTGAGTCACGAAGAAATATTATTGTGTTGTGGATATTTCTATGCAGCTGAGCGTTCACCTGCACAGATTAGAGTTGTGAGTCACGAAGAAATATTATTTGTTGTGGATGTTTCTATGCAGCTGAGCGTTCACCAGGCAAGGTATTAAGCTGGATAGAGGGTTACAAATAAATACAACATTATTAAATTATTTGGGAAGCAGAAACATTCATCGCATGCGTAGTTTAAACAATCATACCCATAGAAAAAATAAAGAGATGGCGGTAGTGACCTGGATCATTTGATGAATGATTTTTTTTTAATAAATCTTTAATGCTCTTTGTTTAAATTAAATCGCGAAAATCACCATTTAAAACTTTATTTCTATGACAAAAGCAACTTCCTACTTGGCTAGATCCAGTTAATAACAAAACATCATGTTTCTATAATCATTTCACCATCATGCATTAGCAACAACATCACCTTGCTATAACCATTTCAACATCATGCATTAGAAACATCATGTTTCTATAATCATTTCAACATCATTCACAAAACACATCATGTTTCTATAACCATTCAATAACACGCACGAAACGCAGCATCATGTTTCTATAATCATTTCAACTTCGTGTACTAAACATAATATGATCTTTTTATAACCATCTCAACACCATGCATTAGACACACCATCATGTTTCTATAACCATTCCACCATCATGCATTAAACACAACATCATCTTTCTATAACCATTCCGCCATCATGCATCAGACACATCATCGTTCTATGACCATTTCACCATCATACACTAAACACAACA
Organism: Hyalella azteca; assembly: GCF_000764305.2. Classification (NCBI taxonomy): domain Eukaryota; kingdom Metazoa; phylum Arthropoda; class Malacostraca; order Amphipoda; family Hyalellidae; genus Hyalella; species Hyalella azteca. The sequence continues at coordinate 2,994 of NW_025938334.1, read as the reverse complement.
TCATCTTTCTATGGTCATGGGCCTATTTCTTGAGTGCCGACACTTCTATTCTATTCTTCTATTCTATGTTTCTATAACCATTCCACCATCATGCATCAGACACATCATCGTCTATAACCATTCCACCATCACGCACTAAACATACACACCTCGTGGTAATTCTTGAGCGCGGCTAAGAACGAAGTTCTGAGGCCGTTGACGATCTCGTCGCCGGGGTTCTGGAAGGAGGCGCGACTGAACCACTTGGTGAGGGTGACGTTGGTGGAGGAGACGAAGCTTGCCACGGAGCTGCCTCGTCTTGTCGGGTCGTGGTACACGTCGATGCCGCACACCTATAACGTGTAATAAATATATCAACCAATGATGACAAAATAAACGTTAACATATAATGAATAAGCAACGTACCTGCCACATGGAATGAATATCAACTTATAAATGAGGCGAGAAACGTACCAGCCACGTGTAATGAATATCAATCTACACTCATAAAAATTAATGGGTCATATTTTCCAAATATCAACACACTCTGCACGTAGCAATGATGCTCATTCTTGCCTGGACAAACCGCCTCATGATGACCCACACAAGCGCAAAATGCAAAAATGCACCGCTATTGCGACAATATCGCAGTCACTTTTTTTGTGTATAATTATAAAGTGAACCAATGCCACACATATTCAATTGATATCAGTTAAATAAGGAGTGAAGCGTGAGCTTTTATTTTTCAAATATTTCAGCGTTTCGTTTGTAGTTGCTTGGAAACGTACGGAACTATCAAGTTGCAATGTAACTTCAGAACGGCAATTAATATTCATACATGAGCAAGAATATTGCGTCTCCGAAGGATGATTTCTGTCCCTTATCATGCGAATCCGTACAATTACAACCAAATACCCATGCCCGACCCCTAGTACCATGAAATGCCCCACGTAACATGACCCACCCCTCGTACCCACTCCAAGTACAATGACCCATTGACGGTACCATCACTACCATGACACACCTTTAGTACCCACCCACCCATGGTACTATGACCCACCACAAGCACCATGACCCACCATGAGTCCCTGCATGGGTATCTTGAGCGCCCACAGCTCCCCACCAAGCTTGCAGTTGATCTGTAAGGCGATCTTAAGTGTAACAGATCTAAGCTTGGCNGCAGAGTTGCAGAGCACTTCAGAGTTGCAGAGCACTTCAGAGTTGCAGAGCACTTCAGAGTTGCAGAGCACTTCAGAGTTGCAGAGCACCAGAGTAGCAGAGCACCAGAGTTGGCGAGCACCAGAGTTGGCGAGCACCAGAGTTGCAGAGCACCAGAGTTGCAGAGCACCAGAGTTGCAGAGCACCAGAGTTGCAGAGCAGTGCAGAGTTGCAGAGATAGCAGTTCAGAGATAGAAGAGTTTGTCCTGGAGCGCGTCGTGCGTGGGCTTCCTTATGTTCTGGCCAACGAGGTATGACAATTTGTGGGCGTACTGAAACATAAAGAATAAACATGAGACAAACGCGAGGAAAAATATCAGGATCGCAGCCAGAAGCACGGGAAGCGTGATAGTTGGCTTCCCGAAATGAGCTTAGCTTCAGGCAACATTAACTGCTCCTGGGCACGCGTGATACAAGAAAATCTTATTCTTAGCAAGAAAAAATATTTATTGGTGAACTTTAGGTAGTATCAAGCACGAGACGACGGTAATAAATTGTACGACCTCGATAATATTATGGGTGATTATACTAAATAAGCTTGTCTTGTGACCAAAACAACTTATGATCCGCAAAAATATATATAATAGTTGATACTGCAAAATAAAAGTTCGTAATTATCAAGCAATCATTAATAATAAAGAGATAATTCATCATACACCCACATGCAGCGTTCCATGGAGCCATGGAAGCAACTATTGACACATGGATAGGCTTCATAATCTAGTGTACAGATAAAAAGGTAATTTACTAACAATTATGAACAAAATTTATTTGTTCAGAGTTGTTCACCTAGTTGTCTATAATTTATCAAGGAGTAGCTAAGAAACGGACGTGGTAATTCGTGATGAGAGAGCGTCAAGTCCTATAGACTTCAACGAATCGAAATGAATATGAACAATAGATATAAGTGATATGAATCGTCCTAAGATTCAAGACCGAGTTCCATCATTAAAAAAAATCAAGACGGGAACGATCGTCTCACTTCGACATCAATTGGAAAAGCTGGTGCGTTCAGGATCGCATTATTATGTGCGTGCGTAATTGAATGTGCGAATGTTTTCGGCGCTAAATGGAAGACTGAAACGTTCAAGCCAACACGCCAATATGGAAAAATTAAATCGAGATCACATTTGAAACATCGAAAACATCTTCTAAGCCTTTTTCTGCTGCGGAAATTATTTCCTGATTCCACACCAAATGAACGATTGGTAGATGTGTTGGTTGATTAGGTACGGTAGTTGCTTTAGGGCAGCATTGAGTTGACATTATAGATAGAGACAGACTAACAGTTTACACGGAATTAGACGATTCTTCGGTAAAAGAGCTGAAGATACTTTTCCCGTTCCAGACCAAAATTTACGTTTGGTATGTGATGTGTTGGTTGATTACGTAGTTGCTTTAGGGCGCTTTAGGGCAGCAGTATAGATAGATACGGACTAACAGTTTACACGGAATTAGACTTGGTTGATTAGGTAGTTGCTTTAGGTCGCTTTATGCAGTATAGATAGATACAGGCTAACAGTTTACACGAAATTAGACGATTCTTCAGTAATGGCAGTATAGATAGATACAGGCTAACAGTTAACACGGAATTAGACTTGGTTGATTAGGTCGTTGCTTTAGGGCAGGATTGGCAGTATAGATAGATACAGACAAACAGTTTACACGGAATAACACGATTCTCCAGTAAAAGAGCTGAAGATACTTTTGCTGTAGCCACGATTGGTACAGATTGCATGGATGAGCAAAGACGCGAAGCACGACATGACTTGCAGCGCTGCTGCCGCAGGTGCTAGG
>NW_025938333.1:0-418 GCF_000764305.2 Hyalella azteca | reverse complement strand
TGCACTATTGTGCTCGCCATGTCCGTCTGTCTGTCCGTCCGTGACTTCACGTTTTCGTCGACGAGAAAATGCGCTCTCTGTCACTCACTGCAGTGGGTACTGAGTTATATTTTTTGTTCAATAAGCCGAGCGAATTTTCTTGCTGGTGCTTGGAGATCAATAAGTACATGGATTACCAAATGACATTTTACTGGAATGCGACGTTTCGAATATATCAATATTCATTAAAAAAAGAACAAAAGCTTTACAGCTTTTGTGTTGGTGAAAAGCTATTACAACGCTTGAAAGTAAAATTTGAAAATGACCTTAGTACATAACACTGTAAGAAAAATAACCGTTAAACGGTCTCACCGGCGTTCTAGTGGCCGGCCGACACGTGAAAAGAAACACCGTATGACCGTTTTTATTCAAATTTAAC
>NW_025938332.1:0-242 GCF_000764305.2 Hyalella azteca | reverse complement strand
GACGACTTCTCCTGGATGCTGCCGGACGGGTCAACCTGCAGGAAAACATGGCATGGCTGAGTGAACAATGCATCAGGTTACTGACTAATCAATAACATCGAGAGTTACACCAGTGGACATGAATTGTTCACACAATCGGAGCAGGAAAACTTAAAAAAACTGTGACCTGATCTCTGATTTAAAAAATTGATGAACGTGTGACGCCAGAACGAAAAAAATGCACGCATAGCTCATGCATTATG
>NW_025938331.1:0-914 GCF_000764305.2 Hyalella azteca | reverse complement strand
AACTGTGTTCCTCGACTCCTAGTTTTAGATAATAGTTCTTAAATTGTAACTGATGTTAAACTTTGAAATGAAGTACAAGAGATTGTGGACAGATGTGAATTTCCTTATCGACTTGTTCCATGCCGGAATCAACTTAAATTTGGACTTTTGACTTTTGTTTCATTTTGATTACTCATTGAGCATGAAGCCATCAAGGAGTTTAGTTTGAAGCATATATACGGGTAGCCTGTAAAGCTGAACAATACCCTATATTATTTATAATTGTTTGAAGCGTACACGAGCATTTCAATTCGCATTTATATTTTTGCAGTGATGCAGTTTTATATGTATATAACTTTCATCTTCTCAGGTCGTTCGAAGATGCTTATATATGTCGTCGTAAACTAATTTATTATAGAAATGCAAACTATACGACGTGATCTTAGAAGTAGGTTTTAGTTAATTTTAAACATATATATAAAATATATAGATAAAAAATAATGCATATGGTGGCATGGAAAGTGAGAAATAGTAGCACCTTAGGTGTGGTGCAAATCTAAGTACCGGCTGTGATAGTGACCGTTATAATTTAGGTCAGTGGTTCCCAAACTTTTTCAGGCTGGCGCCCCCTTTGGCTCCCTAGTGAACTTCTAGCGCCCCCCACAGACACATATAAAAACATACGCCTCTTTCTTGAAATTTAGTACGCTGCAATTTTAATAGCTAAATGCTAAACACCAATGTGTATTTCTCAAATAGAACCCCATTTAGTGAACCAATATGTTTTTAAGCTGTTTTAACTGTTTCAACACCGAAACCTAGGACGTCTCGGGCAAATTGACGGCCGGACTCGTGGCCAGTCGCACGACCAATTTCCAAATTCAATTATCAAGTAATATCTCCCAAACTAATGAACGCAGCTCAAGGAAACTTGG
>NW_025938330.1:0-248 GCF_000764305.2 Hyalella azteca | reverse complement strand
GGAGACTTGCACTCTGCAGGAGATGAAATGGAAGTAACGAACGAGTCAGAGTGACAGGGAAGGTCTCAACTTGTGCTCTTCATTTGATTACAAGATACAATGCACAATACAGAGTGGGAGTAAGGGAAAAAAAGCCACTCTACTGCTGATGATATATAGGGGAGTGGCCTCTCAACGCGGGAACAACAAGAGCGATGTAGGTTAATCCGCGCTTCAGTGTGGAAAAGTGACGACACAAATGAAGTTAA
>NW_025938329.1:0-31319 GCF_000764305.2 Hyalella azteca | reverse complement strand
AATAAAATTGGCAAAATACCAACTGAAATGAAATTCAACACAGTTTAAATGAATGATGTAAAACACACTTTTTATTATCTTTCAAGTTGTATTCAACCATTTAAGTCAGATTAATAAAAGAAAAAGATGTAAACTCTCAATAAAATATTGATTCAAATTTCTATCTGGATAGATCAAAATTGTTTGCTTACTAGACAGTTCCATGACAGAGATGAAGTTACCTCCTTGAAAATGGTTCCTCAATTAAAAGCCTTTTTGATCTGTAAAAAAATGGAAAATCTGACAAATTTTATGTAATGTCAAGAAACATATTTTATCTCCCTGCCGGCTTTATTTAGATGGTGTGTCCGTAAAAAGTCTTATAACTTGACATGGGAATGAATGAAGAGTGTAAACAGCTAATAAAGAATGTACTCCCAAGAGCTAGGGAGTATAATTATTTAAAATATATGCTGAAAAGTCTTAAGAGGGATTTTGTTGTGGATATGTTACAAATGATGCAGTTAAATGATTCAGAGCACGACGAAATGCGAACGATAGGTTCGTTGATTGTTCTTTGATGAAATGAGTTGCAACATACCCTTTTTTTTGTTAATCAGCTGATGAGCCGAATTTCTGCGGTTGATCCTCAAAAAATCAGAGCACCACTTCAAATTTGAAGATCCACTACGATGGAACAGTAAATTTGGAGTTTTACTAAATTCAAATCTACAAAATATTGGAATGGAATCGCTGTCATTTTTTTCGAGAATTATTAATTTTCTAGCACGGCTGATTGCAATGATCTTACGATAACAAAATAAGGAATCAGTAAGAAATAACCAATTAACCAGCGTGTGAGAAATTTTTCAATAAAAATTAATAGTGTACAAGTGAACTAAAATTTTGTTGTATCCTACAGGCCCGGTTGCTCTTAATTAATATTACTCTAATATTACAGCACTTTAAATTACAAATTATTAACATGGATAGTACAAAGAAATAAATATATATGAGAGCCCAGAAAATATAAATATATATGAGAGCCCCTTATATGAGAGCCCAGAAACTTGAACGAAATCGAATTATTAACTTCTGATATCGTGTATTAGCGCAACAGATTCCATAAATTTCGTAATTGATTTCATGTTCGTGATCTCTCACTCAAGCCGGTAGTTTTCTTCTCCTTGTTAGCAAGTCGAGTGACTCATTATTAGGAAGTCCTAGCCTTTTAAATTGGACAGCCTAGCAATGATGGATCGTCTTATTACTAGCCGCGCGACTGTCGACCTCGTCGACAGGTCCGATGTGTAGGCGGAGGAGCGCCCGCATATCTCCTGCTATTGGAAACCATTACTAAATACCAAGACTTGTGATAGAAAATCAATGCTGAACATTGTCATACTTGACAAGAAATCTATACTGGATCTAACGATCATAGATGGGAAATCAATATCTCAAGTTCACTATAGTATATATAACGACTTTAGTGAAGAACCAAGTTTTGCAGAGAGAAACCAATCATAATTTTGAGTTTATTTCAACTTCGATCATCTTCTGTCATGAAAATCCTATCTCATACGCACAATATTCGGAGAAAAATAAACAGATGATTTAGTGATGCCACACGTTCTAACCGGAAAAGTCCACCTGAAAATTTTCTGAACAATAATTGTCCGTTGCGCATAAAAAAATCTACGCGAGTGCGCGATATGATGCCAGCACAACTCGTTTCTTAAATGTTTTTATGTCATTCGAACCAAACTAATCAGAAGGTCGGGATAAAGTACTAATTATAGCAAATTGACGTGGATAATAGAGGTTTGGTAGAGGTTGAATTTATGTATCAAGTCTAATGGTAAATGACATCCGGTGAGGGCTATAGAGGTCTAGTTTTTCCAGCACAAAATTAAACGAATTTGATATATATAACCATTGCCGATCTAAAACGTCAATTTTGTTCGGCGTACCATGTTCATTGAACACAGCTGAACGTGAAGTTCTATATTAGCTCATAAAGATCTAGAACAGTTGAAACTCAACAAAGACGGTTCATTAGTTGAAACTCAACAAAATTTAAAAATTGATGATATCTGATCATCAATTTAGAAATTGATGATATTGATCGGAATTAAATCACTGAAATCAGTTTTTCCGTAGACTTCGGAAAAATGTGAGGATTGACTAAAGATTGGAATAATATTTAAATAAACAAATTTTCAGCTCCTAGAAATTTTCAAGGTGGTTTAATGTTATAAATAGGGCTAAAATTTAATAATAACCTATTAAGGTTGTCTGTGTAAAACGTACCACTGGATTAATGCCACTTGCGTGACAATACCTTAATTAAACTATTAACTGTTAGCGTTTTTTGCTGTGCTGCACNCCTCATGGTACCGCTTGGACATGAATTTCTTTATTTGGGTAAACACCAGATTAGTCGGAAATCCATTAAGCGAAAATATATTGCGTAAAAATTCGAATTCAGCGTGCAGAATATTGTAAGTAGAACAAATACGAAAACCTCGATGTAAAAGTGTTTGAATCCCAATAATCTTAAATCGAAACGAGCAAAAGCTAAAAAAGTTGGTACTGAGGCCTGTGAAAGTCGATTTTCGGAATAAAGAAGTTTGAAAACGGCCATTAGATTTAGTAATATTGCAATCGAGGAAGGACAGGCTATTGTTAGATTCCAGTTACATAGTAAATTTTATAGATTTATGTTGCGAATTTAGGTAATCGAAAAAGAGTTTAACGTGACGTGAAAAGAGTTTAACGTGGTTTCATGAAGAGGCACATTAGTAAATAAATTTTCCACATCAAAAGAGGCCATAGCTAGGTCCTGAACGTTGGTAAAATCCTTTAAGCGGTCCACAAACGTATAAGAATTGTCTACAGTATACTTATTAGTCGTGAGACAGTTCATATCGATTTTCATATCGTCTATTTTAAATTTATACGAATTTGACAAATTCTTCCCACTTGTCAATGTATAAAGCCCTTCGCGGCTATCATTTGAGAGGATTCTCACGTTATGAAGAATTATATTAAACCATAATGGCAAACCAACTAAGCTCAGTGAACCCCACTGTTAGAGCTGTGGTGGTGCAGTGGTGAGAGGCTCTGTCTCTCGCACCCAGCTCCCGGGTTCGAGTCCCACTGAGGACAAGTTCTACCGGGAAGCTCAGCTCATGGTCAACTCAGTCATTCATCCAACTCTGGTTGATAAATGAGTACCTGGCTTGTCCAGGGTGTTGTGTAATGAAATAAATTGGTTCTGGCGGGTCAGCGAGCCAGTGATGGTCGTAGAACTACCAGTGGTACCGAGTGCCCGGAAAAACTGACCTATCACCTCCCCTCCCAAGTCGCCAATACCAGGATGGGCAATTACAACAACAACAACAACTCCACTGTTGAACCACTAATAAGTGGTGTGACGAGCGTACAATAGAAATAAAATATATATTAGAAGTATAAAAACCTTGCCGCTGTCACGAGGCTGCCATAAATATATATTTTGTCAGTGTTCATAAACAAAATACTTTGGCACAGAAGCAAGCGCAAGTTCGGCTTCAGTTTCTAACCTAGCTGGAGTATAAAGCCTCCATTTACATAGAGACTAGCATATTTCGATTCACTTTAGCAGCGGTAGCCAACAAACTTTATGCCATTCACGAACTGGTCTCAGAGCGTAAGCTTGTCTAAATTACAGCCCAGAGGTGTTCTAAAATATGTAAGAAAATACAAGACTCTGGAGAAAGCTAAGTATATATATTAGAGAAATCTATCGACTTGACAGTCTTCTCACAACACGATCCCTAGCTAGCACTGTAAAGCCCGTTTGCCACGCTACAATTTGGTACAGGGAAAACCTGTTTGTTACTTCATATGACTAAGAACATGCTAATATTTACACTGATGAAATAATAGCTCACTTGAGCAACCTAAATGCACGTATGCAAATTAGTTTTAGTAAATAATAATTGCTGTAACTTCAAGAACCATTCTCTATGACGTCACTGCAGCCGTATAAGTGTAGATCGAATAATTGTATTATGGGGCATTGAAGTTTCTGTGAAATTTTTCTATTGCAACAGGTAAAATTGTCGGCTGTCACAAATAAAGCAAAGATATTTAAATTGAAGCCTGGAAGAAATATATCATCTTATATAATGTTCAAAAATAGTCAGATGAGCACCAAGCGTCATCATTAGAATAAACACAGCTAATCAAAATAAAGGTCTTCCAAAAGGAAGCACGCATTTTGACGAAATTCAAATATGAAATCCATTAACGAAGTTAATGGATTTGCAGAAAAATTCTTGTTAAAGGTGCAGAAAAATTCTTGATCGAAATAAATCTTGCAAAAGGAGAGGACGCTCAAGCCCGTGAAAGTGTATTTCACTCATACTTTTCAGAGATGATACGAGAAGCAGTTAGAAAGCATTTGATGACCTACGATGATTAGAAAACTTAATTTTAATAGTTCGCGATGACTACCGCGGAAAAAGGGAACGATTAAAATATCGTCATTGTCTCATAAGAAATCACGGCGATCTAAGACGACCGACAATTATTGACCAAGCACTTACATTTTCCCACTGAAAATCATTTGATTTTTAACAATTGGTGAAATTCCGTTGCAAATTTCCATAAATTAGAAATGATTTGCGTGCATGAAAATTTTTGTTAATAAAACCTAATTGTATAATACATAAAACTACACTTGAACTATACAATAACGTTTGTGGAATTAGATACTAATGCTGAGTCGAAAACATGAAAACCTTTTTATATTTTGAACACCGTTTGAGAGAGGAATCCTGGGTGATTATTTACAAACAAATTCTCATCTGACAGCGGAGAATAAAAAAATGACTATAACAGCTAAAGTTAAATTTTAAACTTAAAGCTAATTTTTTTAAATTAAATTGGAAAAATTATTTAGAATATATGAGCAAACAGACATGTAATATAAAATTTGACCGATAAAAATAATACTCGTCGAGGAAATATGATCATATTTTCGACACCTGCGAATTTTCCTTAAATTTTAAAATTGAGAACGACAAAACTTCGGTTATTTAACCTGTAGACGGGCTGCATATATGCTTAATTTTCTTAAGCTGAAATCAATAATTATTAACACTACATTAAATTAAGATTTAGGAAGTGCTCGTACAACTCCGCCCAGCAACCGACATGCCCGCGGGACACAGAGCTTTCGAAATTCCTGGAATAAAATATTCGTTTCTATTGAATTTGGCAGGGAGACTTCGAGGTCGACTCAATTATGATTACTTGTTATTCGAGGAAGCTTGAATTTTAGACTTCCAAATCGCTGCCGGGCAACTGCAATATTCAGAGGCAATTATTGGGAGCTTCAACGGAGTTGAGATTTAATCCGAGCGGTGAAGCGACACGGAAATGAAGCGAGCGATCGTGCTAAGCGTGGACTGTGATTTGGTGCAGAAATTAAAGTTCATGTACGCAATTTAAATTATAAATTAATTCGATGCTAGAAAGTGAACGTCATTTTCAATTACTTACAAATTAGTATGCAATGCTTTTTGTAAACAAAAGAACTCCAAATAAGGTAATTACAAAGCACAAAGGTAATTGAACAAAGGAAGTACGATGGTAATTGAACACCATACAAATACAATTAAAAGCCAACTAACATACATACAAGACATTTGACTCATGTTCATTCATCGTTTCACAAAAATAACTCAATATGTCGCCTAACAAAACTATTAACTCTAACGTGCTAGTGTAAAAGCTTCAAATTACGAAGTTTGGGGGCCCAGAGTCTTCAATTTATTGGACAGCATAACTTTCATTGCCACGACGAATCCGATGATATTCCAGTTATATACCAATTACATATACCAATTAATAAAATCCCTTATGAGAACAGATTATTATTTGAATTTGATGCCAGTAAAATATATGCGTTTAAATTTGAGGATAAGGATGGGAGCCCGTTTAATGGTAAAAAAATTAGTTAGATCGTTTGAAAGGTTGCATCAACGAGTTCAAGAAACAAGAAGTAAAAACATTCAAATTTAATTTTTAGATATTGAATGCTATGTTTAAAGAATGTGATTTAGTTTTAAAAATGGAATTGCATAGGCCATATTGACAATAAAATTGTCTGGTGCGAATATCAAATCTCATAAAATTTTGCGGATGCTATTTGTAGTTGAATTTAATCCTTCTTTAATAAAAAACTAGTAAAGTTGGAGCTAAGAATACTCTAACGTTGCTTTGGCAAAATTTAATTCCCCTCCATTACATGGAATTATTATTTCAATAAACAATAATTAAAGATTAAGGAATGACAAATATTGCTCAGACCAAAATTTGTCCCTCTTATCTGATAGGTTGCAGGCTCCAAACATCAGCTATAGTTTGGAGGGTTAACGATCCACTAAAAATATTTAAGCACAGTCTAACTGCACAGACTTCGAATCTTGTAACCACTATTAAATTCAAGTGACTTAATAACTTGTGCATACGTTACATACTTTACATGAGAACACCAATAACTATCAGAACGTTAGCGATATTAGGAACTAGAAGTTATTAGTTGATGCCAGGAAACTTCCTCGGTACAAGACTGGACAACTTGCCAGAGCGTGCGGTCAACAAGCTCGGCCATGTCTTTGAGTAACAGATTATGTGCAATGACTGCAACTTTCCGTTTGAAAAAAGAGCTTGTATTCCGAACTTAAAATTGCCAAAGAACAGGATAGTAACTTTACCAGCAAGACTTCAAATGCAGGGAGAAATTCTGAGCAGATCACTGGGTAGGGCGTCCAACAACATTAATTAAGAATATTTCATACGCATTTATTCATCAAAATCATTTCATGTAAATAATAGCGTTTTTAACTACTGAACCCATTTGATTGTACATACACATCAACAATGAACCTATATACAGGGAATTGTTTAATTAACGAGCAGGTTTGAAGCATTTTCATTGTGATTAAAAAAATAATTTACTGTTGACAAGCGATTGCTTAAATTGAGAAAGATCACCAAACAATATCTGAACAATGTGGATAAAAGCGATGTAGGTCTGTAATATTGATCATCAAACCGTAAGAAGTGTGAGGCGAATCTAAATTTGGAAACGGTGAATGAAACATGCCTGCTCACTCACCCCAATATAATAATGGCATAGTCTTATTAATTCAAGCGATGAGGATCACTTCAATGGCTACACAAAGACCAAAAAGACTCTGGCGTTCGTGCGAACTCAATTGCACTTGAAATAAACATTGATATTGGTCATAATATTGGGACTTCAGTTGATGCCCGGCAATATTGTGCGTCGGGTATAATATCATGCATGATTAAGTTTTAATTTCACTATGACATCATATCAGTCTTCTGCACATGAACAGGTTCATTTAATTAGTAGTCAATCATTATTAAAAATTGGCTCGGTTGATTGGAGTTGATTAATATTGAGCAGAAGGCAATAAAATATGTAATTGAATTTCAACAACAACTAATCTCGATAATTGTTCATTAATTTACTTATCACAACGTCGCAGTTGAAATGAAACTAGCTATTGGTTTTGATATGAAGCCCTACATGGAACAATCATTTCACCTCTGATTTATCTCATTTATTTATTTATTTATTTTTGCAAATCATATCTTTACGATCTTGGATATAATCAAGTAATTGGTGTAAATAAAATTGGCAAAATACCAACTGAAATGAAATTCAACACAGTTTAAATGAATGATGTAAAACACACTTTTTATTGCCTTACAAGTAATATTCAACCATTTAAGTCAGATTAATAAAAGAAAAAGATGTAAATTCTCAATAAAATATTGATTCAAATTTCTATCTGGATAGATCAAAATTGTTTGCTTACTAGACAGTTCCATGATAGAGATGAAGTTGCCTCCTTGAAAATGGTTCCTCATATCGAGCACTTCCTTTTTGATCTGTAAAAAAATATGCTGAAAAGTCTTAAGAGGGATTTTATGGTGGAATGTTACAAATGATGCAGTTAAATGATTCAGAGGACGACGAAATGCGAACGATAGGTTCGTTGAATGTTCTTTGATGAAATGAGTTGCAACATACCAGTTATTTTTTTGTTAATCAGCTGATGAGCCGAATTTCTGCGGTTGATCCTCAAAAAATCAGAGCACCACTTCAAATTTGAAGATCCACTACGATGGAACAATAAATTTGGAGTGTTACTAAATTTAATTCTACAAAATATTGGAATGGAATCGCTGTCATTTTTTTGAGAATTATTAATTTTCTAGCACGGCTGATTGCAATGATCTTACGATAGAAAATCAGGAATCAGTAAGAAATAACCGAATAACCAGCGTGTGAGAAATTTTTCAATAAAAATTAATAGTGTACAAGTGAACTAAAATTTTGTTGTATCCAACAGGTCCAGTTACCCTTAATTGGGATTAAAATTATGGTCCGTGTACAATGAACTATCAATGTGAATAGGGTTCAACAGCACCTTAAATTAGAAATTATGAACATGGATAGTACGAAGAATAAATACATTTCGTCTTTATTATTCGACCCTTATATGAGAGCCCAGATACTTCAACGAGATCGAATTATTAACTTCTGAAAACGTGTAGTTGCGCAACAGATTCCATAAATTTCGTAATTGATTTCATGTTCGTGATCTCTCACTCAAGCCGGTAGTTTTCTTCTCCTTGTTAGCAAGTCGAGTGACTCATTATTAGGAAGTCCTAGCCTTTTAAATTTTTTGCTGTGCTGCACGGAAATTGCATGCACATTTATACAAACTGTTTCAGTTCAGACTTTCTCCAAATAGCGATACATTTTGTGCGTGATCCTGACCCAGATTTACCCGACAAAAGGGCATATCAATGTGATGCCCGTTTTCTGCTCGTACTGTGAGTTAGAAAGTGTGTCAATATTTAGATAATTACTCTCTAAGTTTTCTAAGTATTAGGCCTCTCCAAAGGAGAAAACTGACATAATTAGGTTGGATCCAAGGAGACCGTATTTTTAGAGGAGAAACTCAACGATTGTTACAAGGAAAATTTTGTGTTTAAACAAAAGAAACTTACTCAGGTCAGGTAAGTTTCAAGGAACATATGAGTGCGGCAGGCGTACGTGTGTGGCTCGATCTCACAGGCTCAGGAGTTGCTTGAGAAACATTACGCCTAATGCAAAAAGTCTACGGCTAAAGTGCATCATATTTGCCTTGCAACACCCGGACATGCTCTTAGGGACCTTCCGAGCTATATTTCGGTTTGCAAGAATTTTTTCTATAATAAGAAAAAAAATTTCTGTGAGTATTTCGCTGGTCGTTAAGTTCCAACGATTGCATTTTCTTAGAATGAAGTTCATGAAAGTTCAGGAGGACGAAAAAAATTGTTTAGTGCTGCAAATGGATCGGTGTAATTTAGTTATCGGTAAATCGTGATTACAGCTAGACTTCAAGTGATGGAGATTGATTTAACAAGAAGATAGAGTACTACCAAAAATAAATTCTTCCAGTGAGCCTTCTAGCAATTAATTAAAACTTTCCATTATGTAATGAAGTGTTGCTGCAAATTTCCCACTACTGTATGTCAGACTACGAAGTTTAAGTAGGACCGACTCTGACGTCGGTGTTAAATTGATTATAGCCATCAGATACTATGCCGATCCCGACTTGCGTCCTGGTTCCTCTCTTATAGGATTTTGACTCAGACGCCAGGGTAAGTTGCTGCTTTGGTGGTGAAATTTAGCTTGGAATACTTGATGGAATATCGTGATTTTTGTGAATATACGACTTGTCATACGTAGATATTTACTTTCTGTTGTAGGATCGTGCGTTATTCTCGGATCTCAATGCTCTAGCTCTCTCCTCGCATTTTGCTCATCGCGCTTTAACTTCCTCCGCATTTAATTTGTTAGTTCGTTTAATTCATATGCCGCACCTGTTTGATTTGTTTAGTTTCGATTTGCCGTTTATCTTTAATAAATAAATTTAAGAAAGTTTGTTTGAGTAAATATCCGCTCCGTCCAAGCTCTTGCTGATAAAACCAATAGAGAAGTTCCATTTAATTTCCGGTCATTGGTGGACTTGACAATTAGACCATCCGAACTTTGAGGTGACGATTAATTAGCTATTATTCGAGTTTAGTTCGTCACACATTATATAGTTACAAATAAGTGCTCACTATAATGATGAGTGATGATGTCATCATTTTCAAGGGCAAATTTTGTGGTGCAGTTTTTGAAAAAAAATTATGAGTTTAATTTGTATAAGATGCTGAGAGCATTGCGATTATGCAATTCAAGCTGATGTATTATAGTTGTTATGCTGTAGCGTGGCAGTACGGGCGAAGTATGATCATGCATGCAGTGTGGAGTCACTGGGTCAACTTAAAAAATAGATATATGTTTGCAGCTACAGTGATTCAAGTAGAACATAAATAATAACATTCATAAGTGCACTAATCAACACTGCCTAAATGTCTCAAGTAGAATTTCACTCTAAATTGCTTCGATAAAGTAAAATGTGATCCTTTTATTAGGTTAAAATTCAATTAGACCATCTCGAAGGGATTTTCATAAGTTTCTGAACTCCAACCAGAGCTTTAATCCTATCACTGAAGTGACCAACTCGGGTATCACTGCAATAATAAAAGTACTAAAATTTTATTCCATATTTCTGCTGTGCAACGAGATTTGTTCAGAGAAAATTTCAGCCTTTAGCTGACCCGAAATGTAACTTTCAAGTGCGGCCAACATGGGCAATACAGGAAAATTTAACGCAATCTCACACATTTTTAGCTGTCAAAATACCAAGATCATTGTTGATCCAGAAAAAATCTATAATAATAATTGCATGCCATTGCATATATTGCTATATAAAAACTCGGCGAACACGGTCATGCCGAGCGAATTTCCTGACTCGGAACACTGACATTGCTGCACATGTGATGAGCATTCCGTGCAGCACGCCACAGACCTCCAGGCACGAACACCAAGAAACGAACATCACTGTACAAAAACAATTAAACATTTATCAGTGTACGATTAGCATGGTACGAACATCAAGCCATGTACTCTGGAAAGCAAGGTAGGTTCATCAAGCACGTACATCTACGTACAATAATCGTACATAAAGATTATCGTCTTGAACATGAATGCAAAAACAGTTGAGGTAAGAACATCGCTGTGAGAACATATAGTATAGGTAAGAAATTAGATAAATCAAATAGGGTCACTTATTTGTTGAACAATCAACATTTGCAATTTCTATAGTCGCATACATATCTGGAGACAATATATTCCTTGCTAATTAAAACTGAGAAAGATTGAATTTAATTTTAATGATATTCATCATAAGTAAATAACGTACGTAAATCGTACGTTATTCCGTGAAATGAACCAGATGCATAACTGCTGAAATATATTCTATACAATTTATTTACGATTATCAACCTTCAATTATGATTATCGCATTTATTGTCCGAATGAATGTAACCAGCGCAAATCTCTCAACAATAATAATTATTATCCCACACCTTACAAAACATTTTAATTGCTGGCGTTATTACCATATACCGCGATTATGAAACGCCTTAACTGAGTCCGGTGAAATTCATTCAGCCATTGCACAATCAGGAAGTAAATGCAATTCTCAAGACTTTAAATATGGAATTTATAACACAACAAATTCTGAAACAGCTGAATTTACATCCATGAATTTCATACAGCTAAAACAGAGTTCGGTAATGAATAAATTCAAATTCCTTGAGAATTGCGACAGTCAATGTTGAATCATTAAAAAACATCAATAAACACGATTAAAAACGATGGTGAGAGAATTGTCTGATTTAAAGGAAATTAAGTGAAATTGTAGGAGTAGTTAGAGGAGAACACAATTCCGAAACGGCTTAAACTGATAGAAAAAACTGAACAAACCCATGCAATTAACTATATTCTCGAGTTTTGCAATATTCAGGTTGAAAAACAAAAAGTGTATTCAACAATACCCAACTAAGAAACTGTCGAACTGGCTTTTATAAAATTCACCTGCGTTTTACGTGGGAACTGAATGAAGTCATTTTTGAGTATGTAGAAAAGAAGTAGTCGGAAATGAGCAGTCACAGCATCGCTGTTTCTCGAACACAAGTAAGTCTAGCGTAATTCTCGAAGTATATCTCGCAGTGGATGAAGTCTTCAGCAATGAATGAACTTTGAATAAAATTGGACACTTCCACAGTCCTACAATGGGCAAACTTCCCTGAGGTTTTGACCTGCTCAGCTAAAGCTGGAGCTTCGGCCAGCACACATTTTGCAGCGTCGTGACCTCAGAAGTTATATCAAATAAAAGTTCCGTAAGGCTTTTGCACGCGTAAACTTTAATGATATTCATCATAAGCAAGAGAAGATCGCAAGAAGTAAAATTAGAACTAGAGTCACGGCTGAAAAATGTGTCGATTAAAATGTACAAGTTAAAAGATCATAGTATTTTTGATCTATCAAAACAATCTGGAACAAATTTAAGCATAGACGTGCATAGGTGAGTCAAAATCAGTGGAAGATTTGGAAATAAAAAATTTCCTTCTTCAACAATATCCCGTAGGATATCTTTGGACGCAAAAAGGTGAGGCTTAGTAAAAGAAAAAGCACAAGTAATGCGATTTTATACAAAAATTATTTTTGAACTATTTTAAGCCTACAGGGATATACAATTTATAGCGAAATTAGGACTATTGGTTAATTTAATTCATGAGATGTGCAAGATAGGTCAGGTAGGAGAATATACTGTTGCAAGACTTCAATACGATACCGAAAATCCACACGTCGTTTTCTGGACATTTTAAGGAAACCCCTCACTCAGTTCAGTAAAGTTTTAAGGAGCATAGGAGCGCCTGTCTAGAATATGCGTTGGCTGCCATCACAGACTCAGGAGTTGCTTGAGAAACATTACGCGTAATACGAGAAAGTCTAAGGCAAAAGTGCTCCAAATTTGCCTATCAACATCCGGAGATGCTCGCAGGAACATTTTGCACCATCCAGTTTGATGTTGATTCACCAAAAACTTTCAGAATTTCTGAGAGAATTTTGCATATTCCGTAAAATGAAAAATCCCGGGGAACAAAAATCATGAACTTTAAGTCTGGTTAACGCTGCTAGGTTATATTTTAATCCGACGAGTAATCCAAATGACCTACAATACGCCCTCCAAAAAATTGGTAGCATAGAAATGAAGAGGTACCGATGTACGATAAGTACCTCTACCGCCGTATCTCGCTCCAAATATCCAAATTGGTCACTACCATCACAAGGTGGAGGAGGCATGATTGCAATCAATATTTTCTACAACATTACGCTGAATATTAATAAGTTAATCATCACTAAAAAAGACAGCACTCTGAATCTATGTCGCGAGCGAGGCGAGTTAGCATCGCACAGAGGCAAAGGACCAAGTAATATATGCCTCTGTAATCTTATCTGCCCATCAATTTATACGAATTTTATTTAAAAAACAAATTCCACACGAATAAAGGAATGGATTGATTATAATAAGGAGTCAATTTTTCGATGAAATCTCTACCATGCATCACGAGTAAGTGTGACGGTCTTACTACCAGATACTTCAATAAAAATTTAAAGTTTGATTGAATATTTTGTTGGTTGCTGGATTTCCTCACCAAGTTCAGGAAATTTTTTAGGCAGCCTTGTCGCTTTTACCTTCTACCGCCGTATATGTCACTCTCAGGGAACATAACTTTCGACTTGAATTATACGTAAACTATTGACAGCAGCAACCTGAAGATGTTTGTACGCAACAGAGAACATTCCAAACTTGTCGTCTGTGGCAGCAACCATCAGTGCAAATCATTTTGTGCTCATTAGCAACGTATCCTTTTTCGGTAAGCTTGTGTTACAATATTGCTCCGGTTACTCGTGTCAGGCAGTAGAGGGTTAAATCACCACCTGCAGCGCCGAAACTAGAGACGTCTCGCAAAATGCTGCATAGTCCACGTGTAGGAGCGAGGTTACATTAACGTGTAACTGGAAGGAAGTGTAACAGGAAGGAAGGAAGTGGAAAGGAAGTGTAACTGCGTCTTTAACGCAGTTACACTTCCTTTCGCTCTCAGAGAAAAAGAAAAGGTGAAGTTAATTAAGGTCCTTGAATTATTTTATGTTTCGAAAAATATATTCACGCTTGTCATGTTATTGGGCGTACTAATACGATTTCTTTACTTACAAATTGCGAATTTTTAGGGTCGGGCTCGTGAGAATTTATTATTATTAACATTATATTTTCTCAATTTAATGTTTTACACAATTATCGTTGGTGAATGTGATGAAATAAATATTATATATTAAGTGAGGAAGGGCATACTCACCTATATTATGCGCTGACAACTTCAGATTTTGATGAAGTACCTGCTAGAACAGCTGTACGTTGGATGCTTAGGCCTGTGTGGCTGTTTTGGTAAATTTTAACCCATTCTTGGCCCAATCTTTGTCACCAGATCCTGTGGTATGTCAGGGAAAAAATCTTGTCAGTATAAAGATTGTCTGAATCGCCGTTGAAACACTTTATGCCTTAACATGAATCAATCAAGACAACAAAGTAAAAACACACAACAACTGCAATGGCATGGATTCTATGGTAGATACAAAGTTATCATTCTTTTCAAATGAAGCTGAAAAAAAGCCTCTGAATAAGACTCCAATTTATCATCTTCAAATAATTTATTGTTACGTCCATTGCGTATGTGACTTGTCTCATATCATTAATTCCTGCCTTACTTAAACATAGCATGAATCAGCAACTGCTGTATGATATACGATTTAAGAAATAAGCACACATAAGTTTTCAAATATTTTCTTGACAACAACATTTAGAACAACACCCTCGAGATTAAAATTTAAATAATACTTTGAATCCGTCTATATCGTTGTATCCAAAGTTATAAAAAGTTTCGAGTATGAATCGGCGGCTGTATAAAAATTTTAAAGTCATGTCTTCGATTTGACAAGCTGTAAAATTGACAGACATGCCAAGTCACAATTCCAGTCGTCTACTAGAGTATTTTTTTCGTGGATCCAATAAATGTTGTTACCGTGTCGCCGCCTTGATGCATGACCTACCGTCTGACACCCAACACAGCATATTGCCTCGGCATGGCTTCAGACGCGACTGCGCCTAAGCGACATGGTCACTTATATGCATCCTGGCTTGATCGAACAGCAGAGAATTTGATGTGCAACTTATCTATGGAGATTTATTTGACACAAGATAGTTCGTGTAGATTAGAATAAATGTCAAGTTGCTGGATGTAATTCTTTATATACTTCATGAGCACCTCATTGAATCTACTGTAAAAAAAAACTAAACATATTTTACATCAAATTGCTTAGCTCCTAAAATCTGACACATGTCTGTCACAATATTTATTTGGCAATAATGAATTTGAAAATTAATACTCGAGCAAAAAATATATATGCCACTGAATAATGAGCCCGATAGTTCCTTTAAAAATGTATGTAGTGTTTGAACTTTTAAAATACGTTTCTATCACAAAATACACGAGTAGCTACAGTAATTCAGCAGTAGAGTTCTGGTTTGCCAGCTAGTTAAAGTATTTTCAAATGCAGCTTCCAAGTTGAGATAGTACTTGAATGCTACAAAGTTGAAACTTTAATTATTGTGTGCACTTCAGATTAAAATTTCGGAAACCGTATAGTAAGCATGTACAACGAGAAAACACCAGTATTCGTGTACAAGCTGAAAAAGTAATACGGTCATAATTATTATGCCACATAGCGTGAAAATGTGAAGAATCATAAATGAATAAATTTTAGCAACTACTAATTTAATGATACGTAGATATGAGTGGGTCTCATCCTGACCAGATCACAGGATCAANTTTTTTGAAAAAAATGAAAGAAAACGTTAAATTCTTAGAAAACGGCCAAAAAGGGGGTACCGTAGAAATCTATCTCCACCTAGGATTTTCAAGTTACAACATCGAGACACATATCATTCGATGCGTAGAGACCATATCTACAAACGTCACTTAGCAGTTTTTTGGATTTCTCATTTTTGTGGGTGTGGGAGCATTTTTTCTGATATTTTTCGAAATTTTTCGATTTTACCCCTGCCCTCCCCCACTTTTTGCAAAATAAAATCCGAACTATAGCGAAATTGGAAAAACGACAAAGTGACGTTTGTAGATCTTTCTTTTTCTAATCGAATGGTTTATGTCTCATTGATGTAGCTTCAAAACTCTAGGAGGAGATAGGTTTTCCATGACAATAAGTGTGAATGTTGAGAAGAGCGTGACAAAGTCCCGGGCGCACTGAAATAGGCGCTCAATGTAGCATAGATACCAAACTAAACGTTTCTGGAGCTTGATTCCACTCAAGGATGATGGGAGCGGCTACATGCACATATCTCCGTACAACGCCCGGAGGCACACTGAGTCAGACCTCATAAAAACACTGTATTTGTAGTGCTGGGGCAGCGAATTATCTCCTATCTATTACTGAAAGAACCCCCACCCGCCCCCCTTTCATGAAGTGTCGTGTACGTAAAAATCAACGTACAGAGATGGTAGTGGTACCGTTGGATAGGCCAGAATGTCAGCTTTAAGATGAGACTAAACACGTAACTGCAGCACAACTCAAGTAGACACTATATTTAAAGAGCTCAGCAGCTAATTAGTTCCTATCTAATTACTTAAAGAACTCCCCCACCCGCCCCCCTCTCATGAAATGTTGTGAAATCATAAATCAACGTAGAGAGATGGCAGTGGTACCATTGGATAGGGCCGAATGTCAGCTTTAAAATGAGTATAAAAACCGAAAAAGTGGAAATTTTCAATTTTAGGGTAGACGCTCCCCTTAACTGCGCAAATCTCCAGTTATCAGGACACGTACTGATACCGGGAAATATGTTACTGCTTCTTGCAACAGCGGGACTGAAGTTTCTTTAGCTCGCCAAGCCGCGGCTTCATGGCGAAACTTGAGGACGTTAAGGCGTTTACGACTGAGTTTTTGCTGCTTGTTTCTAGGCCATTGAATTTTTCAAAGGTGAATTCCGAAGTTTTTCCCATCACGATAGGATTGCATTCACTTAAGCTGAAAACTTAGGCCGACGATTAATGGAGAAAGTTTAGTAATTTCGAGAAGAATACACATATTTTTTATTTGTTTAAGATAAATTTTATTCTGAAGTTTATAGAAATGTGACCACATATCGTAGGCATTAGCGTAAGCATAGAAAAATCATAGCAATATGAGGGAAAAAGTACTATACATAGTTTTCAAAAAGCCTAATTTTGATGAAGTGCTCACCCAAGAACATAACGCAACAAAATTAAAAGACGTGCGCAACCCTGCATTAGGGCTTCCGAGGGCTCGGAGAGCACGTAGATCAGCTTCTCTTTGCACGCTTCGGCTCAGGGTTCGAAGAGCAGTCTCTGGGCAGCTTGCAAGCTCGGTATGACTCGGCTCAGCCAACTCTTATCGTACTCTCAGGCAACTTTAAGGTAGGAAAAGAGATTCTGACCAGAAACTGATTTCGATCGAGTGGCCAAACAGACCCAGAATTAATAACTTTGCGCTGAGTGTTATAGCGACTATACGGCGGCCGGGAGGCTATAGGCGGTCCCAAAATTTTTCTAGGGAAGCAGGCAATGTGAAGAAAGTGGCAATAATAAAATCTTTGAAGTTATTCTATATTTAATTTTGCCGTTTGAAAACATAATAATACTGGCAATAGTGGTGTTTGACTTGAATGAAATATTTAAACCTAATGAATTATCAAAATCTAAACTGATAAAATGTGACAGTGCTGATACGTAGCAAAATTACGGATTACAGTGACAAATGAATTGCCTGTCGGGAATAAAGTGCTCACTCAAGAACATAACCGAAACAAAATTAAATGGCGTGAGCAACCCTGCAATAGGGCCTGCTAGGGCTCGGGGAGCACGGAGATCAGTTTCTCTTTGCACGCTTCGGCTCAGGGTTCGAAGAGCAGTCTCTGGGCTGCTTGCAAGCTCGGTATGACTCGGCTCAGCCAACCCTTATCATACTCTCAGGCAACTTTATGGTAGGAAAAGAGATTCTGACCAGAAACTGATTTCGATCGAGTGTCCAAAAAATACCCAGAATTAATAACTTTGCGCTGAGTGTTATAGCGACTATACGGCGGCCGGGAGGCTATAGGCGGTCCCAAAATTTTTTTAGGGAAGCAGGCAATGTGAAGAAAGTGGCAATGATCGAATCTTTGAGGTTATTCTATATTTAATTTTGTCGTATGAAAAAATGACACCACTGGCACCAGTGGAGTTTGTCATTGAATAAAATATTTACACTTAGTGAATTATCACAATCTAAACTGATAAAATGTCACAGTGCTGATACGTAGCAAAATTACGGATTACAGTGACAAATGAATTGCCTGTCGGGAACTAACGCTGTAATAAACGTATATTTATTAGATTATGGGTAACGTAACACTTACCCATAATGGGTAACGTAACACTTACGTAGCAATGCGGATGTGCCAGAGGTGCCTTAAAGGCTACGAGGCAAATGACAAATATCATAACCCCTGACAAATTTTTTTATAGCTTTACAACCTTACCACCATAAGTGAATTCTGGATTAATTAAATGGGATTATTCGGCATCGGACAGAGAGCTGCACATATGCTGCTTCTCTCTGCCGCATCTTATTTTTGAGAGCTAGGCTTTTATAAACTGGGGCATCGCCTAAACCAAGAGTCAGGTCTCAAATGAAATTGGGAATGATTTAACGTTGTCAGTTTCATGACAACAACCAAGACTTGAGAAGTTGTGAAAACCACGAAAGTTTTATTGCAGTCACTAATGCAGGGTAAACTTCTATGTTATTACTCCAAACAGAATCTCATGGAGACGATGTTTACTTGTAACTTTTGATTCAAGTGACATAAATGCAACATAATCGAAAATATTATATTGCAGTGATAGAATAATAATATTCATTCTAATATTATTCACTCTCTAATAAATTTATTCGTGTTACCTACGCGCAGCTCCACTTTTCTCAGTCCATTTACCCTGCAGTAAATAATAATGATTAATAGGTAATGAAAGGCAAAATGTAGATTCTTTATTTAGTGTTGAACATCCGAAGAACAGAAATACTAGCGCTCCAGATATTTAACAAAGAAAAGAAGGCCTTATTTTCTTGAAATCTTTCGTTGAAAGGAGTTGAAGCCTCTCTGAAATTTCACTGAATTTGAGAAGAAGCTTTAATAAAAAAATTATTAACTATAAAAATTTTATTTTAAACTAAAAAATAGTCATCTAGGGATAGTACTAGCAGTCGTTAAATAGATGATTAGAGTATGGATTTGAACTAATAATTTTTCATAATACTTAATGTTGTTTGTTGATCCATGTGACAGAATCAGGTGTATAATTTATTTATTCGGAACTGAGATTGGTTGCAAAAATTACGCTGAACTTTTTTATCAATTGTGATTAAATTGTATGAAAGTCCAATTTGATATGAATCTAGACATGGTTCTGCACATTTTTGGAAGTGAATATTTAAATATTGAGCCAATTTATCAAAATTTAATGAGTAAATGGTTACAAAATAAACCCTTGGTTCCTCTTATCGTTGTAAACAATTCTTGCATAATGATCAACTCAGAGTCCAAAAATATCAAACCATGAGCGTAAAATAATTGACGAATGCTATATTGTATCCATTTTACCAGCAGCTCTATCAACTGTCAACAAAAATCTTGCAATTAAAATGCAATTTCTGGCGCATTAAACACGAATATAACGTAAAGCCTGAACAGTCTACTCCTCCAATGCATCATCGATGTATTTCATTTAATAATATTCTTAATAATATTGTTTATAATGTTGTTATAAAAAATATGTGTAATCAATGGTTAATAAATAGTGAGTATGACTAATAATTTCCGATAAATTTAAAGAATATTGACTTCCGGATTGGAGCAGCATCTTTAGTGATTGAAGTATCATGGAATCGCATATCAATCAGATATCTGATAACTGGCCTTCAAATAACTGGAATAAAATTTTGTTAGAAATAATATTCATCATCGCAAGCAAAAATGATCTAAGATTATTTATAAACGTTCGATGTTCTCGTTAAAGCGCATTCAAATCGCTTAGTCACATCGAAAATTTCAGACCGAGGCATACCTCCGGGCAGAACGAAATCGCACGAAGCAGCTGTTATTCTGTTAAATAAAAAAACCATTCACAAAAAATTGTGTACATTGATGCTCCCGAGAATAATGAAGTCAACTTCACTATTATACACCAACCCGATGCTTCTACTGTATTCTGGCTGAGGCAGGCTCGAGAATATATCTCAGACTAGCTTGATTTGTAACAAGTTCAGCAAAAAAATTATCTGTTAACGCATTCGACCGATTTGACAAAACTCAGATTCGTGCATATAGAAACAATAAAAATGCATAGTTGTGAAATATTATAAGATTTCAATCTTGCGTTATCAACTTATTTTTTGTCAATCAAAATCTATCGAAGGAAGAGAAAATAGGCTGTCGACATTGGCATCCAATTTGCGAGCACATTCATGGGACAAATACTTCCTTTGTAAATCCTCCGCTGCCTGACCGCAAAAACAATTCAATATAGCTGGCGCCTGAATATTTTCAGCTTAATTTATGATACAAGGCTGAAGTCCAGTACAATGAAGTCAGTAGTCCAGTTCATTTATTTCTTAGGTTGAAATTCACAGTGATTTGCAGAATCTTTGGTAATTGTATTTAGGCCTAAATTCCGTTCAAAATGTGTGCTGAATAGTACGATCGTAGTAAATTTATCGCTTGATTTCGGGAATGTTGGCATTTTAATTCGTTCTGAAAAAATAGTATTTCCAACCGAGTCAAGAAATCTCGACTCTAAACAAAATGACTCAGATTAGTCCGGCCTCGGAATGTTAGGGTATGCCTTAGTCGTGAAGAAACTTGGATGAATTTCACTACTGTAATTAGGTGGGTATGAAATTGGGCATAGTAACCAGATTATAAGTTCGACTTTATGGTGTTCCTTTGTTTTTTCCACTGAAGAAGAAGAGTGCATCCGAGGACATCGATAAAGCTTCGTGTTCTAGCGAGAGACATCGATGGCGATGTTTTTGTCGGAAGCATTCCGAAAAAGGGACACTCCGGGAAACCTCCATACTTTTTCTTTAGCTAATCTATTCAAACTGCGTTTGGAATTTAATTCGCGGTAGGGCCACATTTCACTGCGCCAATGGGGAAGACTGTAGCATATGTGCTTCAAGAAAAAGCTTAGCTCGCAATGCCTAAACGTATATATTATGTATTTATTTATTTCTGCATAATAAAAAGGTTGTAATTGGTTCACACCCGATACCATGTTTACCGGCATCAAGTAATTGGCTCATGATTTAGTATGCAATCACATAGCAAATTGTATGGTTGTTATTATGGTTGTATTATTATTATGGTATTATTATCACTTCAGAAAACATCGGTTAACAAACTGTTGAATTAAAAGGGCTTTTCATGGTTAGGCTTCATGCAGTACAGTTAAAGACGGACGAGGAACATAAATCAAGCCTGCATGAGCAAATTTACGGTCCCGAGCTGCTCTGCTGGGGCTCGAATTTACAACCACACATGGCGTGTAGAATATGGATGAGCCGCGCGACAACTGCTTCTCCACAACAGGGTGAAATGCGTGGCAGTATGGATGAGCCATGCAATTGGCTTCCATGCATCGGGACGAAAAGCATTGGCATTTTTATAACCGGTTTTGGCGAGAATTTTTATCGGAAATATTAGTTAGCCTATTCCAGATTCGATTATTCCAGAATGAATTCCAGATTATTAGATGGCCTTTTCTTCCAGATTAATTTCTACAGCTGAGAAGAGTGAGTCGATGAAACTTATGCCATTCACAAGCTGTTGTGTCCTGTCTCGTAGTTTCGAAGCTTTCTGTCTGTTCAGATGAGAGGATACGAAGAACAGCGGCTTCTACTTGCCAGCCAAGGCAATAGAAAATCACTTAGGATGTCGAGTTCAATACAGGCATCCGAGGACCGTTCTTTACTTGCCTTAGGTAAATTTGTCTGTATCTATTTCCAATAGCCGTTTTGTCGTTACTTGTTTAATGGTTTTAATGCGTGGTTCTTCCGCGGGTACATGTATGAACTCTTCGATTGAGAGAATAATATATTTACTTTACTTACTTAGAGAATAATATATTTACATATATATTATATTTATATAATATATATGTAATATATATTTATATTCTAAATATATATATATATAGAATATATATTTAGAATAATATATTTACTTTACTTACTTAGAGAATAATATATTTACATATATATTATATTTATATAATATATATGTAATATATATTTATATTCTAAATATATATATATATAGAATATATATTTAGAATAATATATTTACTTTACTTTACTAATATATTTACTTTACTAGAGTTGCTTGCAGAACGGTAGTGAATTATCATGACTCCTGCATCATCAAAAATTTTCTGTGATTATAACGATTTGAAGTTTTCCATCACATGAATAATTAGAATATTTTTATCTGTTACATTATTGCTTATACTCTCGCTCTATGTAGATACAATGAAAATTGTGAAAATAGAGCGGCGGAAAGAATCAATTGCCGAGTTTTTCAGGTTTAAGTGCTATAAGGATTTACACAGTCGAGTTAGAACTCTCAAGTTTATTTCATTTACGAATTCTGAACAAGGAAAATTGTAAGGAAGCTGCAACGACGCATCAAAAAATAGCTGGGAAGCTTTGTAAGGTTTTATTTATTGAAAAAACTTTATTTATTTATTGAAAACGCTGCAAACTGCCCTTCTCCTGGTTGCGGCAGCGCTGAAGTAAAAATGGTTTACAATGAGATTAGCTTGTTCCGAGTGCATAAATAACACGAATGCATATGTAGTAAGCGGAAATTTATCACACCTACCTTGAGAGGAAAAAATATATTCAAGTAAAATATTTCGTATCCCATGTAAAACAATATATCTTCAATTAGAGAATCACCATTCACTCTGAAAATATGATAACTGGAGATGATCGAAGTTCCATTACCTATGCACGCTTGGGTTTAGTTATGCAGGAAACATAGGAGTGGCCGAGCATCGGAGAGCAAACCACGCACCATCAACCAATTAAGTGACGCAACAGACTTATTTCAAGAAGATAAATTGAAAATGGGCGAAAATCATAAGTTTCATGCAAGCTATTTCTGAAAATAAATCGAGACCATACGTCATCAGCATTTACCGACGAGCTATTCATGTAATTTTTCTTATAATGCAAAGAATTAAGTATCTACTTATGAACATTTGTATTCCTAAAGTTTATAAGCGAATGAAAACAAGTTTAAGCATCACCAATTAATGAGAAATGTCTCTGTCAAATGAATAATCGAGTGGTAGCAATTTCATTTGGGAGGTAAACGATCAATGACCTAATTCATAAGCGATCTAACCAAACTACTTGGAAATGATACAGCCACTGCTCAAGTGTGAAATTAGCATTTTTACGAGTCTGGTGGAAATTCAAAATCGAATTTTGCAGCTATTAGTTAAATGTTTATTTTGGAAACGATCAAGCCGATATGTCGTAAATGATCACAGCCACTGCTGAAGTGTAAAATTAACGCATTTTTTCAATAGTACTGGATTCACAGTGGTTATTCATTTTATTTATTTATTATTTAGTATTTTATTTGTTTCATTTATTTGTATTTTACATTAGTCATTCGTTACTTGCCTATAATTCGGAAAAGCTCAAACTACATACCTAAAATTTTTAGTCACTGCGCATGTATTAAATTGTCACATTTTTCTACGTTGCTCGATATTCAAGTTCATTTGCAGCAGTAATCAGTTAATTGCAATTATGCAACGACTTAACTGTCATGATTCAAATTATTTCAGTCACTGCGCAGGTGTAAAGTTACAATATCTCTCGACTTCGGTTGAGATAACGGTTTGTTCGGCGCAGTCATCCCCTAATTATGAAATGACTTCACCCACATAACTGCAATTACAGCAGACTATTCTTAGGTGTAAAATTAAGTTATTTACCGAATTTGGTGGAGATCGAATTTCAAATGCAGTAGTTATCGATTATAATGGAAGCCTCTCATGAATACTCTTCGGTTCCTTCCTCATACCTCTCGATAAACTAGACATAGGAATTTCAACCAAAATGTGAGTCTTCTACTACAACACATGCGCAATAGTTTCCAGGCTTGTACTACTAACCGTTTTCACATTTGAAAAGAAAACCATGCAAAATAAAAATATATTAGATTGGATTGCTAAAAAACCACAAAGAAATTTTTATTGATTCATTATATGACTGAAAATAATACATAACGGGTTCTATTATTTTCTTAATGACCAGCGTTTGTTAAGTATATTAAATAAGCCTATGTTGAGATGTTAATCATTTTCGGGAATCAAATATGAATTTTTTGCAAGACACAAGTCTATGGAGTCCACTTACATCATTTTATTGACTTTACAGATAATGCAGGCTAATGGTTATGATTAATTTTTCAAACTCGTTTATGGTTTTCGATTTGCTCTTGAAAAAAAACAATAAAAATGAAGGTGTAAACACAAAAAGTTGTTGTTCATAACATATATATATATTTTTTTCCATAATCCACCTAAGAGACTGATGTATGCTGTTAGATTAATTAATATCAAAGTTTAAACAGATCTTTAACTCGTAGTTTAGAAGCAGCTAACATAATATAGTTTCAAACAATCACTGTAAGTCTATTTCTCAGAAAATAGTGTGACAAAAATGGAAGAAAAAGCCCCAAAAATTAAGGCGAAATTACCTCAACCACGAATTTGCTTGAGGTAAAGAGGCATCTGGCTTAGTATTCGTTTTTCGGTTTTAAGTCATTCTGTTATGTCCTGTAGTACTGGAGCTAGTTAATTGACCAAAAACTATTCATTAAAGTAGGTGGAAGTCATTTTTTGTGCCAGAAATCGAAATGTGTTTACAGCGGTTTGCGCTAATGTAATTACCTAATCAGAAAAGACGATTTTCACAAACTTGATATTAATACAGCCACGACGCAAGTGTAAAATTAATCAATTTTTTGAGTTTTGAGAAGATCCAAGTTAGTTTGCTCAAGTATACAGTTAAAAATATAGCTTTGGCGAATATTGGCGAAGATTTAAATAGTGAGTTTAAGAGTAATTTTGTGTGCCGATTACAGTAAAAATAGTTAAAATAATTCCATCACTTTCAGATAAATAACAAATTGTATTTTACAATTTCCTATTTTAACATATTTTCAGGTTAAGGATGCGTACAATTTTTCGTGTTTATAACTCGTGTAATCGGTCAATTTAGTCTGAATTTTGGATTTTTTATTCTGAACAGATTACAAAACATTATTTCAATGTTTGATATTTATAAACCTGTTTTTCTAATATTTTATTCATGTTTATTCTAGGCGTTATGTTCTAGTTTTTATTATATATTGAGTTTATTCGTAACAAGCTCAGCTACACTGGCCATAAATAAACCGTTTATGGAGATTGGAAGGTTATTTCCTTGTTACTTGGTCATATCACTGGTTGCCAAAGATTCCTTGTTTCCTCTGTATAAAGTATCACTGCAATCAGCAATCAACACTGTCAGGCAAACGACGCCTATCAGATTGTCATTATTTTATACTTTTTACTTTTTATTATTTATGGCGTAATATATGCACACAGATGGGCATGGAAGCTGACGGCAGGAGATCAGCGCTATCATATATCATATCTGTTTGGCAAGTGTAATAGTGATGTCATTCTTATTCTACAGCTTTTGCAACCTTTGCCGTTATCATCTCACTAATGGAAGATGTTAACTACTTCGCCTGGACTTCTGAATAAAAGTTTCGTCGTTTTCGTTGGTTGTTTTCTATACACTTGTACCTAAAACTAATTTCAAAACTAATTTCAAAAGTCACGGTGAACACTCAAGAAGCTCACGCGCTATATAACGTAAGACTCTCAGAATCAGTAAATATTCAAAGTTAAAACAGTAAATTTAAGCAATGACTAATTTGATGATACGTAGATATGAATGGATCTCATCTTGACCATCTCACAGGATCAATACCTGTAAATACAGATCAATACCATTACCTGTAAAACGAGAATTGAGATAAGCGAGAAATTCAAAAAAATATAAAAGTCATTAACGCCAAAATAATCAAGGCAGTCGAGATGCTCTGCTATTATAATAGTCATCGAGGTTCCCTCAACATTGCCTCATTTAATTGTCACAAGACAAGAGCTTCAACATAACATCTATTATTCCTTAGGACTACAAAAAACATCGGGAATCCGGTCCTTTCATCAACGATTCTATCAGGAAAATCAATCAAATCTTTGTGGAATGGAAGCGACAAAAAGATGGTGACGCTCCACGTTGCCGTTTTTGTCACTTCGAAAGTTTTTGTATTTTATTTCTAGAAATATATTTATTGAAACGAAGAACCAACATCTGATACGCCTGAGAGAGAATGCAGCGTTTTGATATCATCCACTGGGATAAGAGTGATGTCATTTGGATGAGATCAATAATTTTTTAATCATGATGCACGTTATTTTGAGCAGAGTTCACTCATTCTCACAGATTACAATATATAATAACTGAATTTCTGAACTACATTTCTTCAAGGAAATGAAAATGAAGAAGATTATAAGAGAGTAAAGGAGAACGAAGTTGCGTATTTTATTTCTATTCTCGGTATTAGGAGTAGTCGACTATCACGGTAGCTGACATGACCAAAAACAGAATAATAAATGATTACATCAATATATGCCAAAGCTTTCGCCGCAAAGGTCATGTTGGATTACCTCATATTCTCAGAAGAAAACAAAGTAGATACATTCCGAATTGTTGTTTGCTGTGCCCCAAGTGCGTACAGATTTAATGAGAACTGTGTTCAGAATTGCCGCGCAACAGGTGAATACTTATTAATTATAGAGCGACGGCATCACTTGAGGGATGGAGAACATTCAGAGGCCATGCAACAAATAATTAAATCAAAGTTAAGCCATTTCTTACGCGACTAAATAAAATAGCCTGTAGGTGAAATAATATCTTATCCACGTTCAATTCGTAACGGTTCACCAGTATTAGTGGGAATGGCTTTTAATGAGAACAATCAATGGCAGCTCACACATTCTGAACCACATGTCATTAAAGTTTCTGTGAAAAAAAGCTTAATTATTTACTCAGTGTAAAAGCGTGATACTAACTTTGAATTCCCCAATGACATTTCATTTCAATAGGAAAATATATTTCTAAGTTCAGTTGCTTTCTTTTTTTATACTCACAGTACTTTGTTTATTATCGCAAGAAAATATTTGACCACAATAAAAATTTTTCAACTTTAAGCATCTATTTATTTCGGGTATTGAAATGTATTTTTTGAGTTTTATGCAGTATTATTGGGAGCGTTTAATCAACATTGGAAACATATTCGAGCCTATTTATCCAGACGAATGCGATTTACTTCTAACTGCGCAAATCTCCAGTTACTAGGACACGTAATGATACCGGGAAATATGTTACTGCTTCTTGCAACAGCGGGACTGAAGTTTCTTTAGCTCGCCCAGCCACGGCTTCATGGCTAAACTTGAGGACGTTAAGGCGTTTACCACTGAGTTTTTGCTGCTTGTTTCTAGGCCATTGAATTTTTCAAAGGTGAATTCCGAAGTTTTTCCCGTCACGATAGGATTGCATTCACTTAAGCTGAAAACTTAGACTCACGATGAATGGAGGAAAGTTTAGTAATTTCGAGAAGAACACACATATTTTTTATTTGTTTAAAATATTTATTAATCTGAAGTTTGTAGAAATGTGACCACATATCGTAGGTATTAACGCAACCATCGAAAAATCGTAGCAATGATGGAAAAAGTAATATATATAATTCACAAAAAGCTTAATTTTGATAAAGTGCTCACTCAAGAACATAACCGAAACAAAATTGAATGGCGTGAGCAACCCTGCAATAGGGCCTGCTAGGGCTCGGGGAGCACGGAGATCAGCTTCTCTTTGCACGCTTCGGCTCAGGGTTCGAAGAGCAGTGTCTGGGCAGCTTGCAAGCTCGGTGTGGCTCGGCTCAGCTAACGTACCCTTGTCATACTCTTAGGCAACTTTAAGGTCGAAAAAGAGATTCTGACCAGAAGCCGATTTCAATCGAGTGGCCAAACAGACCCAGAATAATTTTGCGCTGAGTGTAGCGACTACATATACGGCGGGAGCCTAGGCAGTCCCCAATTTTTTTTAGGGAAGCAGGCAATGTTATAAAAGTGTCAATGATCAAATCTTTGAGGTTATTCTATATTTAATTTTGTCGTATGAAAACATGACACCACTGGCACCAGTGGAATTTGTCATTGAATAAAATATTTACACCTAATGAATTATCACAATCTAAACTGATAAAATGTCACAGTGCTGATACGTAGAAAAACTACGAATTACAGTGATAAATGAATCGTCTGTCGCGAACTAACACTTTAATAAACGTACCTATGTCGTGCACAATGTGGATGTGCCAGAGATACCTTAAAGGCAACGAGGTAAATGACAAATATCATAACGTGTGGAAAAAATTTTATTGCTCGAAATACTCACCACCATAAGTGAATTCTAGATTTGAAAATTTGGTCTTCTCTGCATCGGGCAGAGAAGACCAAATTTTTATTTTCTAGAGGGGATAATAGAGATAATAGCTGCACATATGCTGCTTCTCTCTGCCGCATCTTATTTTTAACCGTTAAACTTTTATAAGCTCTGGCATCGTCTAAACCATGAGACAGGTCTCAGATCAAATTGGGAATGATTTAACGTTGTTAGTTTCATGACAACAACCAAGTTTTGAACAGTTGTGAAAACCACGAAAGTTTTATTGCGCCACTAATGCAGGGTAAACTTTTATGTTATTTCCCCAAACAGAATCCCATGGAGACGATGTTTACCTATAACTTTTGATTCAAATGACGTAAATGCAACTTAATCGAATATTTTTATTACAATAATAGAATAACAATATTCACTCTAATATATGCAAGATGAATAAAAAGCTAACAAAAATTTATTAGTGTTACCTACGCAGCTTTATTTTTTTCAGTCCATGTACCCTGCAGTCAATAATAATTGACTAAAAGGTAATTAATGCATGACAAAATGTAGATTCTTTAGTGTTGAACATCTGAAGAACAGAAATACATGCGCCACAGATATTCAACAAAGACAAGAAAGCCTTATTTTCTTGAAATCTAGCGTTAAAAAGGAGTTGAAGCCTCTCTGAAATTTCACAGGATTTGAGAAGAAGCTTCAGTAAAAATGATTACACAAAAAATTATTTTATATTAAAAACGATGAAATATTCACAGCAGAGTAACGGTCGTCTTCCTTGTAGCTGAAATGCAAATAAAGTGTCAGTGCAATGTCAGAAAACGCTTGTTAAATCCAAAGGCGACGGATAATGCCATGTACTGTACGTGGAGGAAAGCGAAAATCTCGAGGTACATTATTATTCACAAAGTTCAACTGTCGCAGCAGTTCCCTTTAATAATAACACTGTGCTGCTAGGCGAGAAGTTGGTATCTTGACAAGGGATATCCAATAAATATTATGTCATAAATTGCGAGTCAGAAATTTAATTTGAATGTAATGGATCATCCATAGCAGCTTCACATTTGTTACATTATAATTCTATTGACGATAAGATCTAAAAGCAATAACGTCGATTTTAAGAAAATAAGTTTGAATTAGAAATTTATGTTCTCAACAGGAAGATTTTGGGTTGTAATGGAACTCCGGAAGCTGAACGGCTTCGAAGTCAACACGGTGTAGATTTTTTAAATCAAGAGTGCCATGCTACGCTCATCCGTCATAAGTTTGCTTTGGTCTATAAATTTGAACCGTTGAAGAGAAGGTGCGTTTCCATCAGAATCAGGTATATTCCACAGAATCAGGTGTATAATTTATTTATTCAGATCTGAGATTGATTGAAAAATTTGTTCGCTGAATTTTTTTCGAGCAATTTTGATAAAATTGTATGAAAATCCAATTTGGTATGAATCTAGACATGGATCAGCGCATTTTTGGAAATGAATATCAAAATATTGAACCAATTTATCAAAATTTGATGAAAATAAACGCTTGGTTCCTCTTATCGTTGTAAACAATTCTTGGATAATAATATGGACTCAGAGTCCAAAAATATCCAACCATGAGTGTAAAATAATTGACGAATGCGATATTGTATCCATGTTACCAGCAGCTCTATCAACTATCAACAAAAATCTTGCAATTAAAATGCAATTTCTGGCGCGTTTAACACGGATAACTTAAAGCCTGTACAGTCTACTCCTCCAATGCATCATCAATGTATTTCAGTTAATATTATTCTTAATAATATTGTTTATATTATTGTTGCAAAAAAATATGTGTAATCAGTGGTTAATGATATAATGTATATGACTGATAATTTCCGATAATTTAAAGAATATTGACTTCCGGATTGGAGCAGCTTCATCTGGTGTTCAAGTCTCGCGTGCTTCTCAGGTGATTGAAGTATCCTGGAATTGCACTTCAGTCAGATATCTAATAACTGATATTCAAATAACTGGTATAAAATTAAGGTTAAAATTATATTAATCATCTCAAGTAAAAATATCTTATATTGTCTATATACGGCCGATGTTTTCGTTTAAGCGCATTCCATTAATTTAGGCACATCGAGAACTTCAGACTGAGGCATACCTCCGGGCACAACGAAATCGCAGGAAGCAGCTGTTCTTTTGTTAAATAAGAAAGAAAAAAATTGTTTAAAAAAATTTATACATTCATGCTCCCGGGAATAATGAAGTCAACTTCACTTTTATACACCAACCCGATGCTTCTACTATATACTCGCTAAGGCAGGCTCGAGAATATATCTCATACTAGCTTGATTTGTAACAAGTTCAGCAAAAAAATATCTATTAACGCATTCGACCAATTTGACATAACTCATATTCGTGCATATAGCAACAATAAAACTGCATAGTTGTGAAATATTACGAGATTTCAATCTCGCGTTATCAACTTATTTTTTGTCAATCTAAATCTATCGAAGTAGGCGAAAATAGGCTTTGGACATTCGTATCCACTTTGTGAGCACATTCATGGGACATATACTTCCTTTGTAAATCCTCCGCAGTCT
>NW_025938328.1:0-1169 GCF_000764305.2 Hyalella azteca | reverse complement strand
TTTATCTAATGCGCTCCGACAACGTTATCCACTGAATCCGTCGTATAGGTTTTAAAACAATCGCTTGCAACGTTGAAATTTACCAATACATCATGTCTCCTATGCAGAATTTATGAAATTAATAATACAAATGAAAAAGCCGGGTAAACCCAAAGAATTCATCCTGCTTAATAATTTGTAATTATTTTGGAACCTGTTGGTAATTTGTGGCCTTATGTCTCATTTAAATGAAAATATATTAGGCATGATTAGGCATTTTACATGATTCCATGCTTAAGAACTTCTCTCGTCCGTGACATTAAATTGTTAAATTTGGTGAAATGTTTGTAATTGATTTGAGTTATGCAAATAAATCCAAAGTCTTAACACAGAAAACATGACACGCATCGATAGAAATAACAAACGTTGGTGAATAGAGCACAGAATGAATAAAGTAGCTCATATGAAAATTAACATCAAATGCTCGGAATGCGAAACTTTATGAGATGGAGAACACTCTCATCCTTCTAAGATACGACTTGGACATTGAGAACCAGTCACATATTCTACTGACAAAATTCTGTCATTTTTAACAGTGTAGTAACTTCAACCCTCTACCGCCTGGCATGAGTAACCGGAGCAATATTAGTAACGTGATAATATTACTAGTATAATATAATATAATAATATTAATAAACTGATCAATATTGTCACAAGCCTACTTAACAAAAAGGATACGTTCTATATATATAGTGAGCGCAAAATGACTTGCACTGATGGTTGCCGCCACGTACAACAACTTTAAAATGTTCTCTGCTGCGTTCAAACGTCCTCAGGTTGCTACACGCAATAGTTTACGTATAATTTAAGTTGAAAGTTATGATCCCGGAGAGTGACATACGGCGGTAGAGGGTTAAGGCTGCTGCGCTCCATAGAACATAACAAAATGAGCGTTCTAAGGCAACACAGTGTAGACGCACATGACGCCACCCCATGTATATGCAGTATTGCATGGGTGGTCATAGAACAAGGATGTTGAAGCGCCAAGGCTGATGCACATTTGGTTGCCGTAGGTAGGTTCGTTGTTGCCCCAGCCGTAGATGACAGTGTCAGGCACCAGGACTCCGGAGCTGCGGGTGACGTAGGATCCATTGCTGGTGCGTATCATGTCTACGAAAAAGTGATTCCTC
>NW_025938327.1:0-254 GCF_000764305.2 Hyalella azteca | reverse complement strand
TGAGGCGAACTAAATTCTTCTCTGATGCGGTAATATATTACAAATCATTTTTCTTCCCTTCCCATATAAGAGTTTAGTAACATATCCATAACTACTGAAAATTGCAAGATAATCGCTCCTGACGTATGAAAATTTTATCTATAACTAACGTATTCTCCCACCCTGTCAAAATTTTCGTGTCGATTAAGGTCGTTTTAGAGGAACTATATTCGGCTTAGGGGTGAATCAGGAGCAAGTCGGCCACGTAGGGTGTT
>NW_025938326.1:134353-148700 GCF_000764305.2 Hyalella azteca | reverse complement strand
GTCCTTAATGTGTCAGAATATACCGCGTTTACCCTACTATACTAACATGGTAGACGGTAACACCTGCTGCCTGCGGCTGCAGATGTGCATTGGGCACTGCTATACTGATAGACTAGGGAGTAGGGACAATGGACAATGGCATACGAAAAGGGCGTGTATCTTTATATTTAAAAAAACGGACTGATTTTGAAATTATACAATAGGGTAAACGCGGTATATTCCGACATCGTAGGTAATTCCGTCACTTCTCTAGTTTTTCCTTTATATTAAGCTTTGTTTTAGTTCCATGCGTTTGCTGATGCGTAGTGAAGTGTTTTGAGAGTCACGTGAAGGCAACAGAACTTACGTAACGCATACGTTTTTTTTATAGTTTTTCATTTCTCGATGCGTCCTTAATGTGTCGGAATATACCGCGTTTACCCTAGCAATGTATAAAAATTTCTATTTGGGAAGAGTTCCTACCTATATATTTTCAGACAGAAGCCCAGTTTAAATGCCACCTACAGCTCATATCTTCACAAAATTGTAAATAGGGTAAATGCGGTATATTCCAACACATTAAGAACGTAGCAAAAAAATGAATGGCTATAAAAAAATCATTGTATGCGCCGATAATGCGCAGCTCGAGTTCCGTTTGCTTTATGTCACTCTCAAAACACCACACTATGCCCCAGCAACAATGAAACGTCACAAACTGGCAAATACAAGTATACTTAAAGGATTCCTAATATATTCACAGACTTATTTAAAAGGCTCAAACCATAATATTCTTTCTACACAAACAGTTTATCACTATTTGGTAGAGCAAGGTCAACTATCACGTATCAGGCCTTTTAAAAGGCGGCGCATCAGCGTGACCTTGGACTACGACGTCCTAAACTCATCATAAGGTCATAAGGTCTATCACCTTTGACACATTTTTCGATGTTCTCACTGGGTGACTTGCACTATCTCTCTTTGGATCTCAACATTTTCCCGCCAGATGACCCAGACCTAGTGTTTTGGCAATAGTATGGCACGAAATAGTATGATGTCACTATTTCAACCATCAACAAATGCGTGGAACTAAGACAAAGCTTAATATAAAGGAAAAAAGTTGAGAAGTGTCAGAATTACCCACAATGTTGGAATATACTGCGTTTACCCTAGATAGGTTGATTTGCTCATGTTTAACTCATTCTTGTTTGTTTTAATTTGATAATATATTTTTTATTATCTTTCATGTGAATTTTAGCATGCTAACAGACAACAGTTTGTACAGTTGTACTTGTGTTTAGGTTTTTGAACTGATGATGGAGGCATGGAGCTGCTCAGCTAGACTCCAAAATATTTTCTCGCAAAATAAATGGTGAATTCTTGGCTGTTTTCTTTCCTTTTCAATTCTTGAATAACAATTAGATAGAGAACAATTCAGCTAGTGGGAATCTCACAGCACAATAATGGCAGGAGACCTCAAGTAGATATATTCCATGCCTGCTTTGGTTTAAATATATAATGTATTGAATGTTCATTGTTTAATGCAGTAACATACATGGAATGCTGTGCTCTCTTAACTTGTATTCAAATAAACTGAGAGCATCAAATTACATTATCTTTTCTTACCTCCTTATATATTATTTTAATATATCAATGAAATAATTTTATATCTTTCTTCAATATTTTTTCCACCAGTGACCCAGAAATTAGTTCTGATCTGTTTCAATAGATAGACTTTCTCCAGCAATACTGTTCATTATGGATTCTTCAGCTAAAGAAGAGTTGGTGATGAGCAAAACAAATGATGAAATTACTTTAGTGAAAGAAGATCAGGAAATTTCAGACAATATTTTTGAGAATGAAAGTCTTGAAAAAGGACATCAGATTATTGAAAACATGGAAGGATTAAAAACTGATTCTATTGAAGGAAATGAGAACTCTGATAAGCACAAGTTCTTACTGCCTACATTACCAATTAAAGTTAAGAGAATCAGCACCCGATCTGCTCCAATAGTCACCCTGCCCAATGCTGATCAAGAGAAATGTCAGGAAGATGTTTCAACTTGTACATCATTGGGTGAAGCCAGTTTACCAGAGAGTAATGTGAACACCTCTCACAACCTGAAGACAGTTCCTATTCCATACAAGGTTAGCATCCCAATTCTTTTTTTTTTAAATTTGTAGTTTTTAATAATATTTCATATCTGGATCAGGTTTTTATAAACATACAAGATCCCATCCCATTAGTTTAGTTCATTCTGTTAACTTTTTTGTTAAACTTTTGTTAACTTTGTTAACTTTTTTCAAAGAAGTTAACAAAATATTTTGTTATAATAAATAAATTTTTTTTATAAAATTTGTAACTCAATTTATTAAAGTAATTTGTTTGCCATTTTTCTGTTGAGTATAAGCAGGTAATATAATGTTTATTAACCAGTACACTTCATTCAATGTTCTTTTTTTTTGCAGGAGCCATCTTGGAGCTCCCATCCTCCCGATGGTTACAGCTTTGAGGTACTAAAAGGAGGAGTCGTGGTAGACACTATAAAGCTTGACAAGCCGTTCTTAGTGTTTGGACGTCTGGCTCAGTGTGATGTCATGCTTGAGCATCCGTCAATATCAAGGTTAGAAAAAAATGAATATTTTGTAATTCCTCATTTATTTTTGGATTATGGAATAAGTGAAATGAATTAAATGAGACATGCATGTTTATCATTGTAAACTAATTGCAAGTAATCACCTGTGTGAGCAGCTCTGAAGATTTTTTCAAACTGCATGTTCCATTTTATTTTGTTTGTTCAGTTTTGGAAAAGTACTGAGAAAGTCAAAAAGTGTCCTTACATTCTGATGCTGGTTGTTTGGTTATTTTTTCCCTGTCTCTCAAATTCAAAGAACCATGAATTGAATGTATGGTAGCTTACTTCAATTTACTTTCTTGTTCTTAAGTCTTAGATCAATTACAGTATTGACTGTAGGCTTTGTAGTTCTATAAATGCAATATAACCTGATCAAAAGAAATGCAGTGCATTGATTAACACAAATGTTAGCAAGCATACTCATCCACAGCTGTGTTTTACTCCTTAGTACATGATGCCTAGTTTTTGGTGCAGTTGTTTTTAGCTATCCACAGTTATTTTTATTACAATCAAAGAAACTTCCTTCTTTGTCAAACCTCTCTTGGCATATCTCTATGCCTCACCATTAAGGTACACCTTATAATTTGGGAGCCACTAATTTAATAGAAGCTAAGTTGCATCCATACTAAGTGTGGTAGTGTTGCTAACAACTTCATTACGCAATTAATTTTCAACTAAAACCCATCCACTAAAGCTTCCTGTACTGTGACTGTTGGAATAGCTGCTGTAGAACAATTAAGTAGCAATTTGTAAATTTGCCTTAATGCCTCAATTGTTGCATTTTAAATAATGTGATTTACAAGCATATGGTTGTGAATTTATACCTTTATTCTCAATTTATACCAGCTCTAGTTATCCTTTTATGCTATGTTATTTCATCTTTATTTCTATTTGTGTTGGAAATATCTTTGCTTATTGCCTCTACGACATTTGGGCAGGTTTCACTGCATTGTACAGTACAGAGGAGTGACCTCAGAAGCGGCAGAGGCAGGCATTTATGTGTATGACTTGAGTAGCACACATGGGTCGTATCAGAACAAATACAGACTCCAGCCTAAAGTTTATAACAGGCTCAGAGTTGGCCATATGCTCAAGTTTGGTGGTAGCTCAAGAAACTTTGTACTCATGGTGAGCCTTTATTTTAGTGTAATCACTATTGTCACAGCAATTAAACATTGTTCATTTACCAAAGTTTAGGTACTCATTTAATAATATTTTGCATCAATGTGAATTTCGGAATTTCTGGAAGATGATTAAAAATACTTCTAAAAAACATTGTAACGATTCATGGTAAGCATGCTGGGAGAAACTAATGCAATAATAATGCTCATAAGCTTAGGAATTCTGTTGCTTTATTTGATGGGTCTGAATTAATGAATTTAATTTTTTTTAATTATTCCCTCTCAAAAATTGACAATCAAATGTTTCTGTAATAAAACTTTATGGAGAATTATTGGAAAGTGTGGCAGTTTGTTTTTGTAAATGTGACATTTTGGGGAAAAAAATTGAATTTTTACTGTTTTTTAAGAATAAAATGATCTTCCCTCAAATTCCACCCAGGGGCCTGATGAAGATGCTGAAGAAGAACTTCCATATACCGTAGCAGAGCTGCAACAAATGGCCAAAGAAAAATTAGAGGACAAGAAAAAGAAGGAGGCAGAGAAGAAACTGGAAAAGGAGAAGAAGGAGCAGCAGAGAATCAAAGATGAAGAAGAAAGAGGAATTGATTGGGGCATGGGTGAGCGAACATTACTCCTACAAATGATGCAGTTTTGCATGTTCATGTTGGGTTAGGCTACAGAGAACGCTTCTAATTCTTATATTAATTTGTTGCGGTCCAAACCTTTTTGAAAATAATTTTATTATTTGCAAGTTAATCTTTAACTTTAATGGCAAAAACAGGCCCAGATGCTGAAGAAGATGATGAAGACCCAGATGCTCCTAACCCCTTCAGTGAACTAGTACGAGAGGAGCTTTATTTAGACGATCCTAAGAAGTCTTTGCGCGGCTGGTACGAGAGAGAAGGCTATGAACTACCTGAATACGACGTCACTGAGGTCACGGCGGGACGCTTCAAGTGCTCTGTAAAGTAAGTAGCTTTAAGACAACCCAAACGTAATTTGTACTTATGACAACGTCGAATATTTATAAAAGGTATAGCTTACTGAGTAGGCAGGGTCTGCTAGACTGCTATAATGACTTCCGTTCCTTTACAAATGAAGTGGTAGATTTACCTTTTGATCATGATGCCTCTAGTAGTGTTTGAGCTGGAGTACGTCTGGTTGTGTGACTTGCAGGAAATTAGTGTGAATCACTCTAACCTTTGAACATTTTCATCATTCATTATTATTGACAGATAATGAGAATAAAAGTTATCCAACACCATTCTGCAGTCGTATGATCGTTATTCATCATTTTGAACATTAACTTCCATAATCAACTCGAATTTTGCATCTGACTCTGAAATGGGCTGATAACTCGCATCGATCACTTTACATAACATTATTTTCTGGTATCAGCATTGCGACTAATGTAACATTGTAGTAATGTTAATGAAGTAGCATGTCACTAGTGATATTTGATAGCATGAGGAGATGGTCTAGAGCTGGTAACAAGACGTGACCGTGTGCGCAGGCTACCAATACTGAGCCCGTCGGGCGAGCCTCTGATCGCAACAGTCGAGCACCGCGGCAAGAAGAAGGACACGGTCGTGCAGGCCGCCCTCGAGGCCTGCAGGCTGCTGGACAAGCACGGTCTCTTCAGGCAGGCCACTCATGGTACGTTCACAGCATTGCCTTGTCCCTCACCTGCTAATTTCAGGATGAGAATGTCATGATGTTATTTTGCATTCGCAGCATTGCTTTGCCTAGACAATTTGCCATATGCTGAAATTTCCATAAAATTTTCATGCATACACTCTTGCTCTTACTGCTTTTTGCTGTAAGAGTGCTTACACCCAAAATTTTTTTTCTTACCCCCAAATTTTTTTTTTTTTTGCTTACACCCAAACTTTTTTTTTTTGCTTACATCCAAATTTTTTTTTTCTTACCGTACTCCCCAACTTTTTTTTTGCTCATACCCAAACATTTTTTTTTTTTGCTCATACCCAAACTTTTTTTTTTTTGTTCTGCAAGTAGAAACGCTTTTTCTGGCGAATACAAGTTCAGCAAAGTTTCTAATTTGAATTGAATTGCATCGCTATTCTGTAATATAAAGTTACTTTTTTCATTGCTCAGTTATAACTTATAAGAGATACTCTATGTAGTACAATGTAACCACAGTTATTGTCTGAGAATCGTTCCTCTCGTAATACAGCTTCAATTACGACTCGCACCTTTCTTAATGTAGAAACAATTATGGCTCACTTGTTCCTTAATGTAGCAAAAATTACGACTTCTCTCTGCAGCAACAATTACAACTTTCATTCTTAATGCAGCAACACTTCATGCAATTCTCTCATAAGACAACAATTCAGTCCCTTTTTTTTTCTCTCTTAAAGAAGCAATTCATTACACATTCTAGCGAGTCGTGCAAGCAAAGTCGTCGTCGATAGCGACAGTGACGACGAGGACGAATTTTTGGACCGCACGGGGGACGTGGAGAAGAAGAGGGACCGGCGATATGTGCGCTCCTCGAGGCGAGAGAAGACTTACACCTACAGCGAGCTGGTGTGTCCTGCGATCTGCTGAGTGTATAATCCTGGAAAACTAGCATTATTTCTCATGAACTAATTGTTATTTTGAACATTAATGTTAAATGTGGTACTGTGATGTTTCAAACTCGTGCTTTGTAATAAAAGAATGTGTTCTGATACGCTCAAACTAATCTGGGACAAACTAAGGTATTTTTTACCACTTTTTATGAGGAGTATTCATCTTTTTCTACAGTTGATTCGATTAATACTTTTGGAAAACGAAAACATCACTTGTATGTTTTCGTGGAAGCTGTTTTTAGGTGTAAAATTTTAATAATGATTCTGTGTTTACTTGAGCTGGAGCGACCCGCTTCATGGTTCTACGTCGGTATCTCACGCATAATTTCAGCTGGAGCAGCACACAACAGCGGTCACTGAGCTGCATGCGCTGGCTCAGCAATTACTGGAAGTTCAGCGCGCTAAGGAGGCGACGGCTGGCAAGGACAGTGACAAAGACGCGGAAGACTTGGACGTCTTCATGGTTTCAATGAACAAACTTGCACTAGACAAGCACAAGATGCTCACTTGCAAGGTAAGGCGTGATTTTCAACATGCAATCTTTGATCAGCTTAACATTATTTTTGGCCGGCAGCTTATAAAGATAACTAAATCGTAAGTTTTATATTTCATTTTGATGGTATAGGAACTAATGAATGTGCCGAAACGTGTCATCTTTGTAGGTTAGTTGGGAATATTGCAGTAGCAATTAGTAATTGCTCATATTCGGATGTTTGTGAAATATTTGCTATAGGAATGAAGTGATGAAAAAGGAAGTCAGTTGTCAAATCGTGACTGTGAATGAAAT
Organism: Hyalella azteca; assembly: GCF_000764305.2. Taxonomy (NCBI): domain Eukaryota; kingdom Metazoa; phylum Arthropoda; class Malacostraca; order Amphipoda; family Hyalellidae; genus Hyalella; species Hyalella azteca. The sequence continues at coordinate 141,589 of NW_025938326.1, read as the reverse complement.
TTTGTTTTTGATAATCGAGTTGTTTCTATGCATATCAATCTTCGTTATTATACCGCTACCATAATATGTAAATGCTGTATGTTTGCCTGCAGCTAAAGTTCATAGAGCTGCGCAAGGAAGAGGCGCGCGTACGGCGGCTGTTGAACGTGGCGAGACCTGCAAGCATCGCAGAGGTGGCCGCTCCATCGTACCCTCGTCAGTGATCACATCGCCTTCATTATTTGTTTATATTTGTGTCCTTGAATCCATTCCTGATGATGATCACCTTTTATTTATATCTGTGTCCTTGAATCCATTCCTCATGATGATCGTCTTTTGTTTATATTTGTACCTTGAATCCATTCCTCATGATGATCGCCTTTTGTTTTTATTTGCGTCTTTGAATCCATTCCTCATGATGATCGCCTTGTGCGATGTACGGATTGCTTCTTTAACACGTTGACTCCGTAGTGGTACATCTGCGTACCACGAAATGTATTTATCCAGGACGTAGTGGTACATAATTCAGGGTTGCCAAATCGCCTAAAGAACGGCCAAGTCCGCGAACAAAAAAGGCAAAAAAGGCCTATAAGTTATAACTCAATATATACTAGTATAATTGTAAGTTCCGGTGTAAAAATTCCATTTCTTGTACTATTAATTTAATTAGGAAGAACCCCTATCATTAATTTTAGCCATCCTACGCAATTGAAAAAGTAAATCGCGGAATTAGTCCGAAAAAAATACCGTCTGGCAATCCTGTTTCATAATAGTACTAGAAATGAAATAATAGTACTAGAGGAAGCAACCGGAGTCTACGTGTTAAATGTATATTTCCTCTGTAGGAATGTATATTAGTGAATTTATTCATATTTTTCGTAATTTGTATCAGTGACTCGTTGATATAATGATAGAGTTGAGCAGTAGAGATTAGCACGAATAGCTAGCATTTATGATGAACAAGATTTAGGGTTTGTAAACTAACGAGTATTGATTTCAAATTAGGATTGTTTACCTACAATTAATAGCTTTATGGTGATGAGCTTTGATCACTGCCGATGCAATTAATACGTTGTTTTATGGCATGTTTAATGGCCATTAATTAATTAATCGTTGTTTCATTCTCAGCCGAGTTGATCTTGCCAGGAACACAACGACCTGGTGACAAGAAACCTTCAACTGTGTCATCAAAATCTCTTCAGGCTCCTTCAGTTGCTCTTAAGGTAAATGAATCTTCGCTCGTAAATATGATCCTATAATATTCTATTATTTATATACTTTGTTGCATACTAATGTAGTTAGTTGCATCTATATCTTGTTAGCAAACAGGTGACAGGCGAGAAGGGTGATGCAAACTAAAGTTATTGTGAAATGTAATTTTGACATCTTGCGCTAAGCTCAGAATGTTCATTTTTCAATTATTGTTCATTCCCGTTCATTGTAATTTTTAAAACTTATGTTTTTTCTTGTATTTTTATTTCCTTTCGATTTTTAAACTTTGAAGATTCTGTAATGGCGCACCTTGCACTTTTATTGCTATTGTATTTTCCAATCCCATTGTTTTTTTTTATCTTCCAATCTCTTTGCTATTGTATCTTCTCATCCCATTGTTATTATATTGTACGTTGCCCTCTTATTGCCTTGCTTGTGTCATGACAGGGTTTGAGTGCGGGTGTGCACGCTGCATTCATGGAAGAGGACGACGCCCCTAAACTAAAGCTCAGTAAACTGGACGCCACTGAGGACTTCGTACCCAAATATATCCCCTACGACCGCAGTGCGTATGCTCCTACAGCTCGAGCGCGTGCTCTACCAGCGCGCACGCCAGCTAAATACATCATGTTTAATGATGATGCTCCTAAGCCGGTGAACACTTCACCAACTCAACCCAATGAGAATTCTATGCAAGAGTCGGTTGAAGTCCAACCATCGCTTACTGGTAGTGATGTGACCAAAAAGACTGAAACGATAAGCACACTCAACGGCAGGGCTTCGACAACATTAAACTCTCCCCACAGCCACGAAGAAAAAGAAATTAATGAAGAAGGAAATGCGATCAGTGGACCAGGGGATTCCATTTGCCCATCCCTGGATTCAGAACAATTGATTCCTGTTGATAAAAAAGCAAAATTGGATATTAACAGTGACTTTTTACCCGCCGGAACAAAGTCCAGACATCGGAAAAGCATGGGCGATGATAAGCAGCAGTCACTTCGTGCAGCTGTCAAGGTAATTAAAGTGTTTGTTTTAACTAATTTAATACTTACTTAACGTTCATTCTGATTCATATTGCTATTTTATAGTTTGATAATTCATGTTGAATTCACATTGTATTCATACACTCTGAATTTGAGTTTTTACCGATTATTTACCGAGGAACTGTATTTACGCTGCCGTTTATTGGTCTGTGTAGGTATGCTTCTTAACTCTCCGTCTCGAGACATTAACAGTTGTGACTTGGTCAACATATTTTTCTTCTCTGTGTTTTATCATATGATGATTGTCATTCGTTGTTCATGTGTATTTTGAAAATCTTGCTTTTTCAACCCCGCATAGAGAGCGAGTGGAGCAACGGAGAGCAAGAGCAGCAAGAAGCTGGCATCTTCGTTTGACTTCAACGATCCACGGGCGGAGGAAGATTGGCTGCCTCCACAAGACCAGACTGGCGATGGACGAATTCGTCTCAACGACAAGCTCGGCTACTGAACACGTCTATACATACTCGGGGGAACACGGCAATCCATACCCAACCCTCGTGATACACATCAATCTAAACCAGCACTTGTAGGCCCACAGACATGATCGTTTCATGCACTCGCAGAAGGAAGGCTTGAAACAGTTCTTGGGTGTAAGGGTATTAATGTTATCTTGGACGGACACCGAGCTCGTCCAAAAGATTTCTAAAACATTTTGCAATGAATGTAATGATGTGAATTGACTTCTTCAATCGTAAATGTGAATATAAATAACGCATTTTAAAGTACTCGCGAAGCTACATTTCTGAGCTGCGCAATGCATAGAAATTGAAGCCCTCTTCCATGTGACCACCTCATCGCAATGTAGCCGGCTTGCCGTACATTTTTTGTCTGTGATATAGTAGTTAAGTAATGTAATGTGCGTGTAAAGTGGTTCTTGGTGTAATTGTAATAGTTAATTAGGGGAAAAATTTAAACGAATATTTTGACATAGATTGAAATCTGATGTGATGCCGGAACTGCAACCTTTCCTTTTTGATCCATCGGCCGCTCCGAATACGTGCCCCCATTCACATGCACCTATTACTGCCCCTGCAATTGGTGGAAAGCCCCTGTGACATTTATTGCGTACCACCGCTACAGAATGCACCTTCTATTGCGCTGTACTGGGTTGCTGACAAAGGTCTCAACTGAAGGGATAGTACTCATCGTGTTGTACAAATGTGGTTTTAAAGTGAAACGGCGGTTAATATTATTTTTTATTAGAAAATGGCTGTTATTGGTGTTTCTTATTCTCCTGGACAGTGGACACACAGCCCTGTTATTTTAGAATTTTATTATAGCAGTAGTGAGTGTCGATTTATCGTTTAATGTAACTCATCGGGTGCTGAAACCTACCTCCACCCATGGCGTAGCGGTCATATCCTGGCATATACCTATGCGATAGGTGGTTGCCCATTAAGTGTGGATACATGAAGCCTCGATGTCCGTACCCATGTAGTCTACTCATGAAGGGTCGATGATGCCCACCTCCCAACATGCCAGGCTCGTGCATCATGTGCGGGTAAACGCCGTCACGCATCCCAAAGTAGCGCATGCTATCGAGGTACGGGTCTCCGAGTGTCCCGAAGCCTCGATAGCCATATGGCTTGTGCTCAATGGTGGACATAGGGTTTAGGCGCAAGCCTCGTTGGTATCCAGAGATGGAGTTGGCGTAGTACAGATCATTGTATTTTTTCCTCAAGTTGCTTCCGTATCCCGATACTCGATACCGGCCCTCAGGATCTCGGTCGTAGCCGATGATCAAGCCCTCTCCTACCGAGTCGCTCGTGTCGCTCAGGAGGTGGTTTCGCATGGCGTCTCCTCTCGAGCCAATAACGTACGGCTGCCTCTCGCTTCGTTCTTCAACCTCCTTGGCCTCGCTAGGGAATAAAAACTTCTCTTTCTCAGACGTAGGCAGGCCTTTAGGTCGCGATTTCTTCATTTTGTCGTCGTCTACTCTGTCGTCCGCTACTGGAAGTGTCAATGGAATGTCGAACATTTCAGGGTCAGCAAGTAAGACGCTGTCACTCTGGAAGACAATTCTGGACTCACCATTGGCCCGCGATGTGGCGCTTAGTATGAATAGCAGCAACGCTATCGATCTTTTGATAGACCGCCTCTGAAAATGGTTATTGAATAATATTAGTGAGATAGGCAAAGATTATTAGCGCTTCTGAACAAGAAATGTCGCACCGATATCGTGAATTTAGCCTTGCCGACAAATAAAAAGATAGCATGAATAAATTTGATCAATATAATTATGATTCAGCAGTCAGCACCAATAAGCAGAACAAGGACTCAAATTTTCGAATTTCAATTGGTCGCCACAGTGCGATGAATAACAAACAAGGGAGAGGTGAACAGCAGAAACGAGACAGCAAATTTGAACATGACAAAAAACGAAGACGGCGCAGGTGAATAGCACAACAAACGAAAAAAAGACAGGAAAAGGACATCAGAAAATAAAAGGATATTTAACATGCATTAAGGCGTAGAAGTATATATATTTATACACGTCCACAGAGACGAGAAGATTCGAATGATGCGCAGTAACGAAGACATGTCAGGAGACGAACAACGCGGACCGGGAAGGAACAGATGAGCATCAACGGGTCCGAAGACCCGTGTAAAGAAAACGCCTCCACAAGAACGCTGGCCATCGCACCGTGGACATGAAGGAGAGTGCAATGAAGTAGTCATGCCAATACAGCTTATTCCACTACTGAGACCTGCAGTCTGCGTTATGCCTCTATAGAAACCATGATTTATAGTTTTTGTTAGTTTCAAATTTTTTTCAAATTTATTTATTTATTCTGTTAGTTGATTCGTGCATTGCCTCTGACTTCACACAAGTGTGCAAAATTTCAGATAAATTAGACAGGTAAAAGTGTGTCAAATATCAGTTATAAGATTTATAGCTGAAAAATTTTTTTTTTTATTTTTACTATTGAAAATTTTTTTTTAATTTATAAAATCATTTATTTTGACATTTGATTCATGCATTGTCTCCAACTTTAAGCAAGTGTGCAAAATTTCAGATCGATAGGATAAGTAGAAGTGTACTAAATTTCGATTACAAGATTTGTAGCAGACAGACAGACAAACAAACAAACAAGAAGTGAAGTTAAAGAGAAGTGTTGTAATATAAACGTAACACTTCTTACATAGAAAATACTATACTCTTTTAAAAAATATAACAATCATCACATACATTGTACTACACGAAGTAAAAAATTAGACTTTTTGCATTAAACTAACAGTAAAAACTTTCAATTAGTGACTCACATTTCTATTGTCCATGTTGATATTCCGTCAAACCCAGGTAGACGTCGAACGAGCACTAGTGAACCGCAAGGACATCGCTGCTTATATATGCGACACCAGCGCCACATAATTAGCATGCATCACTACGACATCCTCAACTGAAAGTGATATTCGTTGCCACGCACGGTCGTAACGCTGATACAGCGTATATTCGATACAGGACAATGACTCCAACAGGAAACATTCCAAGGTCACAAGAGGATCTTTTTTTCGGCGTCAAAATGCGAAGAGAAAATTGATCATCCGATTGATGGACTTGTGTCCGGTGTGTATTTACCATAATTTAATTCGTAGGCTTTTGTTTTCGTTGGCCCTTTCCTCGTAAGAATTCTCGCCGTGCTAAAGAATAATCGTCCAATATCGAAAAGAACAATTCAGTCTAGCACTGAGTAGCAGGGATGGCCGTGTAGGATATGTTGAACCTCATCTGTACTATCTTCACAAGTAATAATATGCAGACAACACTTCTAAAGAATCTAAAGACAAAACTTCTAAAGAATCAACTGTCTCCGATGTTACACATGCATGTAATATGAACTTCTAATTTTATTTTCAAATGTTATAAAAAGTAATTTTTAATTTTTTTAATGTTTAGAATGCATTAATTTTTCAAAATTATTTATTCTGTCAATCGATTTATGCATTGTCTGCGACTTTACGTAAGTGTGCAAAATTTCAGATCGATTGGACAGGTAGAAGTGTGTTAGATGTTGATTATAAGATTTGTAACAGACAAACAAACGAACAAATAAACAAACAACAAGAAGTGAAGTTAAAGAGAAGTGTTGTAATAATATGCGTTTAAAACTTACTTTTTAAAGGCAACACTTTTGAACGATACAGTGTCTTGGATGTTACACTTGTACAATGAATTTCTAATTTTATTTTCGAATATTGAAAAAAATTATTTCTTCAATTTTTTTAGGATATCAAAATTTTGTAAATTTGCTGTGTTGTGCAACGCGGATTTACTGTTAGCCGGAGTTACCCACAGCTCATTGATCTGAGGCTATGTGTAGATATTGCATGCTGATGGCTGGCGTTGGGCCCGGGGCTTGTTTACGAGTCAATTTTGTTACCCACGGCTGCGCTCCCCTCGAAACAGCAGACAACTTTATGTCCAATGTGAGATACTATACATCGGACAAAAAACAATCGTCCTTTTTGGGAAAAGAATGTTCCGCATATTACCTCACGTAGGCCAAATGTCGCAGCTAGGATTGACGGTGTTCCAATGATCGTAGCCTCCACAACAGGTAGGAAGTTTTATTCATTGGATCCCGAAGGACCCCCCCTCCCCTTTAGGAGGCAGGATGTTTTATTTTTGGGTCCCGAAGGACCCCCTCCTAACTCCCTTCCCCCAAGAGCAGAGCAGTAGCAATGTGAAGGCTACTGCTCTGCTCTTGGGGGAAGGGAGTTAGGAGGGGGTCCTTCGGGATCCAATGAATAAAACTTCCTACCATTCACCGGCCACCGTCGCTCTCGCCGCGTGGCTTGCAACAGCCACAAAAGAGTCCCCGCAAGAATGCGGTGAATCTCTTCCCCTTCTTGGGGGACGGCGCCTCGCTTCGGCTCAGCTCTGGCGTCACCAGAGAGCTACTGGCTTTACCAGAGCAATCTTTTGCTGGGAAGGGTGAGCTGGGATCCCAGGGATCCTAACTGGCGTAGGCAGGACTGGCGAATTGCCAGTCCGACA